>NW_028258315.1:13207348-13358863 GCF_053883595.1 Heterocephalus glaber
CAAAAACATTTTCTTTATCCAGTCTCTAGTTGATGGGCATTTGGGCTGTTTCCAAGTTTTAGCTATCACAAACTGTGCTGCTATGAACATGGGCGCACATATATCACTGTGGTATGATTCTTTTAATTCTTTGGGGAAGATCCCCAGCAATGAAATAGCAGGGTCAAATGGGACTTCCAGTCCTAGTTCTTTGAGGTATCTCCATACTGATTTCCACAGTGGTTGTACCAGTCTACACTCCCACCAGCAGTGGAGCAGGGTTCCTCTTTCCCCACAGTCCTGCCAGCATTTGTTATTGGTTGATTTCATGATAGCAGCCATTCTTTCTGGAGTGAGGTGGAATCTCATTTTCATTTGCATCTCTCCAATGACCAGTGATGTTGAATACTTTTTTCATGTATTTATTTGCTATTTCTACTTCTTTGTCTGAGAAGTGTCTGTTCATTTCAGATGCCCATTTTCGGATTGGGTCTTTAAATTTGGGAGGTCTGATCTGTTTAAGTTCTTTATAGATTAGAGATAGTAGACCTTTGTCTGAGGAAAAGCAAGTGAAGATTTTTTCCCACATTGTGGGTTGTCTCTTCACACTGCTGGTGGTTTCTCTTGCTGTGCAGAAGCCTTTTAATAAGAAAAGATCCCACTTGTTGATTGTTTGTGTTAGTTCACAGGCAACTGAGGTTTTGTTCATAAAATCTTTTCCTACACTGATGTCTTCAAGAGTTCTACCTAACCTCTGTTCCAACTGGTTCAGAGTTTCTATTTTAATATTTAGATCTTTAATCCATTTCAATTTTAGTGCATGGTGAGAGATATAGGTCTAGTTTTAATCTTTGGCAAGTTGAAGCCCAATTTTTCCAGCACCAATTATTAAAGAGGCTATCTTTCCTCCAGTGAGGGTGTTTGGCTCCTTTGGCGAAGATGAGGTGGCTGAGTGTGTCTGGCATTGTTTCTGCATCTTCTAATCTGTTCCACTGGTCCTCAAGTGTGTTTCTTTGCCAGTACCATGCTGTTTTTTTATCACAGTAGCTTTGTAGTATAGTTGCAGGTTGGGGATTGTGATACCCCCTGCCATGTCTCTGTTACCTAGAATTGCTTCTGGGTCTCTTCTTGTTCCAAATGAATTTTGGGATTGTTCTCTCAAGGTCCATGAAGTATGCTTCTGGGATCTCAATTGAGATTGCATTGAATCTATATAGTAGTTTTGGAAGTATGGCCATTTTTACTATATTAATCCTTCCTACCCAGGAGCAGGGGATGTCTGTCCATTTTCTGATTTCATCTTCAATCTCTCTTTTCAGAGTGCTATAGTTTTCAGAGAAGAGGTCTTTGATTTCTTTTGTTAGGTTGATTCCTAGGTATTTCAGTTTTTTGGATGCTATTGTGAAAGGAATTATTTGCCCTATTTCTCTCTCAGTGAGTCTGTCATTGGTGTAGAGGAAAGCTATTGATTTTTGTGTGTTGACCTTGTAACCAGCTACTTCACTGAATTTGGTTATTAAGTCTAGAAGACTTTTGGTGGAGTTCTTGGGGTCTTCTATATACAGTATCATGTCATCTGCAAATAATGACAATTTGACTTCTTCATTTCCTATCTTTATTCTTTTTATTTCTTTCTCTTGCCTAATTACCATGGCTAATGTTTCCAAAACTATATTGAACAAGAGTTGTGATAGTGGACATCCTTGTCTTGTTTCTGATTTTAGTGTGGAGGATTTCAGTTTTTGACCATTTAGTATGATATTGGCTGTTGGTTTTTCATAGATGGCTTCTATCAGTTTGAGGTAGAGACCATCTATTCCAATTTTTTGTAGGGTTTTTATCATAAGTGCATGTTGGATTTTGTCAAATGCTTTTTCTGCATCTATGGAGATGATCATATGGTTTTTGCCCTTGACTCTATTGATATAGTGTATTATATTGATTGATTTTCATATATTGAACCATCCCCGCATCCCTAGGATGAATCCCACTTGATCAGGGTGTATGATCTTCTTGATGATCTTCTGCATTCTGTTTGCCATTATCTTATTAAGGATTTTTGCATCTATGTTCATTAGTGAGATTGGCCTATAGTTCTCTTTTTCAGTTGGGTCTTTCTCTGCTTTGGGGATCAAGGTGATGCTTCCTTCCAGGAATGAATTTGGGAGTATTCCTTCCCTTTCAATTTCATCGAAGAGTTTAAACAGCAGTGGCAGCAGTTCCTCTCTAAATGTCTTGTAGAATTCAGCAGTGAAGCCATGAGGGCCCAGGCTTTTCTTAGTTAATAAGTTTTTAATTACATTTTCAGTTTCATTGGTTGATATTGGGTTGTTCAGAGTTTTTAGGTCTTCTTCGTTCAACTTTGGTAATTCATATGTATCTAGGAATCTGTCCATTTCTTCTGTGTTGTCCATCTTATTGGTGTATAGGTTCTGGAAGTAGGTATTGATGATCCTCTGGATTTCTGCTGGGTCTGTTGTAATTTCAACCTTTTCATTCTTAATTGCATGGATTTGGGCCTTTTCTTTCCTTTTTCTGATAAGGTTGGCTAAGGGTTTGTCAATTTTGTTGATTCTTTTGAAGAACCAACTCTTGGCTTCATTGATTTTTGTATTGTTCTCTTAGTCTCCATTGCATTGATTTCTGCTCTGATCTTTATAATTTCCTGCTTTGTATGAGCTTTGGGTTTGTCCTGCTCTTCTTTTTCTAGAAGCTTGAGGTTGTTTAATTGGGCATGTTCTGTTTTCCTAATATGCGTATTCACTGCTATGAATTTCCCTCGTAAGACTGCTTTCATTGTGTCCCATAGATTCCGATATGTTGTATTGTCATTGTCATTTAATTGAAGGCACTGTCTGGTTTCTTTTTTAATTTCCTTTGTGACCCATTGGTTATTCAGAAGTGTGTTGTTCAATTTCTACATGTTTATGAAATTTTTCGAGTTACTTTTTCTGTGGATCTCCAATTTCATCGCACTATGGTCTGATAATATACAGGGGATAACTTCAATTCCTTTGCACTTACTTAAACATGTTCTGTGTGTGAGTATGTGGTCTATTTTGGAGAATGACCCATGTGCAGCTGAGAAGAATGTATTCTGATTTTGTGGGGTGAAAGACTCTGTAAACATCTGTTAAGTTCATTTGTTCAAGAGTTCGATTGAGTTCTAGTATTTCATTACTTATTTTTAGTCTAGTTGATCTATCTATTTGTGACAGTGGGGTGTTGAGGTCCCCCATTACAATTGTATTAGTGCATATATGACTTTTCTGTTTTGTTTTTTTTTTTTGGTACTGGGGCTCAAACTTGGGTCCTTTGAACTTGCGCAGCAGGCGGTGAAACCACTGAGCTAAATCCCCAGCCCAGAATGGTTTTTGTTGTTGTTGTTGTTGTTGTTGTTTGGTACCAGGGATCAAACTCAGGTCCTAGTGCTTGTGCAGCAGGTGACGAAACCACTGAGCTAAATGCTCGGCCCCGTATATGACTTTTCATGTCTGTTAGTATTTTTTTTATATAGTTGGGCACACTAGTGTTTGGTGCATAGATATTTATGATTGTCATCTCTTCCTCTTGGATTGTTGCCTTTACAAGGATGTAGTGTCCTTCTTCGTCTCTCTTAATCAGTGTTGCTTTGAAATCCACTTGATCTGCAAAGAGGATAGCTACTCCTGCTTTTTTTTGGGTTCCTGTCACATGGAGTATTGTTTTCCACCCTTTAACTTTCAGCCTATGAGTTTCTTTTTGAATTAAGTGTGTTTCTTGTATGCAACATATTGTTGGATTTTGCTTCTTGACCCATTCTGCCCATCTATTTCTTTTGATTGGTGAATTGAGACCATTAACGTTGATGGTTATAACTGAAATGTATTGACGTCATTGCCATGGCTTTTTCTTTTTGTTGGGTTCTCCCCCTTTACATTTAGTTTCTTGTGGTGCCAGATGGGTTCGTTCTGTTGTGCTTCCTGGGGTTGTGATCCTCAATGTCTGTTCCTAGGATATTGTGTAAAATTTTTTTTGGAGTGCTGGTTTGGTATTCACGAAGTTCTTAAGGTCCTCTTTGTCCTGAAAGTATCTTATTTCTCCATCAATTTTGAAAGATAGTTTTGCAGGGTACATCAGTCTGGGTTGGGGGCTGTTTTCTTTTAGGGCTTGGAATATGTCACTCCAAGCTCTTCTTGCCTTGATGGTTTGTGTTGAGAAGTCTGCTGTGATTCTGATGGGCTTTCCTTTGTATGTGATTTGTTTCTTTTCTCTAACTGCTTGTAGAACTTTGTTCTTCTGTTGAGTTTCTGGAATCTTAACAGTTATATGCCTATGTGTAGATTATTTTTGATCAAGGCTATGTGGTGTCCTATATGCCTCACTTATCTGTATGTCAAGTTCTTTTCCCCGGCTTGGGAAGTTTTCTGCCATTACTTCTGTGAAGAGTTTTTTTATGTCATCTGCACTCTTGTTTCTTCATTGACTCCAATCAGTCTTATGTTATTCTTTGCATCATCTAGCAGCTGCTGGATTGATTTCTCACGTTCCCTTATAATTTTGAAGCAGTTTTTCTTTTTCTGGTCATTAATTGCAATCTTATCTTCTATATCTGAAATTCTGTCCTCACATTGGCTCATTCTGCTGTGTAGACTTTCAGTGGTGTTTTTCATCTCCAGGAAATCTATTTGCATCTGTTTTATGGATTCCATTTGTTCCCTCTGTTGGGATTCCATCATGTTCCTCAGCTCCTCTCAGCTCCTCTCTAGATTTATTAATCATGTCTTTCACTAGGAGCACAGTTTCTCCTGTTATCTAAGAAATTATTTCTGATTTCATTTTTTTTAGTTCCCCTTTTCTTACCGTTTCAGTGCGTCTAGGTGGTTGAGTATCAGAGTGTTCCATCTCATTTCCCTTTGGGGTTGCTGTAGGTGATCTGGAAGTCTGGTTTTGAGACTTATTTACGTGTTTTCTCATTTGGACTGGGGGTCGGGGTCGGGTGTGCTGTTGGCGCCTGTGCGGATCACCTCCTCTGAGCTGGGAGAGGTGGGACAGGGGCTAGGAGTGGTGGTAGGGATGGTGGCCTGGAAGCCCCTTCCTGTGTGCCAGGAGCTGCAGGACAGAAGGCAGCCCAAAAGCCCTTTCCTCTGGGCTGGGAGCAGCGGGAGGGATGGTGACCGGGAAGCCCCTTCCTCTGGACCAAGGGCAGTGGGACAGCAGCTCAGAAGCCCCTTCCTCTGGGCCGGGAGCAGCGGGACAGAAGACGGCCCCAAAGCCCCTTCCTCTGGCCTGGGAGCGGCAGGAGGGATGGTGACCGGGAAGCCCCTTCCTCTCTATATCTTGGTTCTTTCAAGAAATGTAAAGAAAGTTTCTTCCTTCACATCTGTTTACCTGAGATAGGGGGTCTGTCCTGAACCCTAACTTCCAGAGTCATTGCTTTGTGATAAAGTGGGGGTGAGGATGGAGAGAAGAGAGCCAGAGGCTAAGGTCCCAAGGCTGAAACTTTGAGTGCTCAGTAAAGGAGCTGGGAAAGGGAAGGAAGAGGAGCAGGAGCCAAGATAGGGGAGGGGTGGGGGGTGCGACTAGAATTACTAGATAAACACAAATGGAAACAGATCGGTTCATAAAAAAGGGTTCCTAAAGCTTGTTTCATGGAGATTTTCAAATCTATGGAGGAGTCCAGAGAAGTGTGCAGTTATCACCCATTGACTCATCGCTTAGAGTCCACAGTTAACCTTCTGCCATATTTGTTTCTTCTCATAAGTAAATATATGCTGTGTAATTCTAAATTTAGCATTTCCACCCTAATTCTTGCCAAATACAATCCCAATTTAGTAGTGTCAGTCAAGAATTATCTCTTTGTGAATAGATGTATTCTGGAATAAGCTCAGATAATTCTGAGAGCTGGCTTAATGTTAAATTCCTTCTCAGTAGTTTAAAATATGTTAGCTTTTTATTGTTCCACATTTCCAGTCAAGAAAACTTATCTTCTAACAGAATTTTAAATGAATTTTAATTATTTTAGCAACACTTTAGCTATGAAATGTTATTTTTAATGCTAGATAACATCATTAGTCAATAAATGAACATCTGGTTTTGATATGTGTGGAACCAAAACCTCCCACACTCCCCCTGCCCCATGTTCTCTGATTTCTTTAAAGCCATTTATGGAACAACCTGTGTGCCACTGCTACCATCATCCACACCTCCTGCATAACACATGCACACACACGTATATAAACACTCATGCACACATGGTAATTATCCATTCAAGTACTATTTAAAACTATGTTTGTGGCCACTAATGACTACCTTTATGGCTTCCCATAGATCAGTGTCTTCAGCTGCTTGTCTCAGAGGGACTGATTTCTTCTCATAAGGTTGTCAGTCTTATTGAGCAATAGAGATTATCCTAAGTGATGGACCAATTGTTGTCACAGCTTCTGTTTGATGTGATTTTTTTCAGTATTTCAGCTAGAACTATGTATTTCCATGGTTAAATTTATAATCATTACAAATTTTATTTTTGGTCGGAGTGTTTATAACATTATTTCCAGCCTATAATTTCACCTACTCTAATCACCAGCAAAAAGGGAACAAATAACATAGCCTAATTTTTGTGGGCTTTTTCTGTTGCTGGAGAGGAGGACAGAGTGAAGAAGTGGTCCTGGGAGACCAGAGAATGCTACGTTCTGTTCTTGGAGCTGGGGAAGGAAATTGCACTGCTAATTACTTAACCCTGTTCCCCACTTAGGGCTTTGTGTCCCAAATGGGAACCTTGCCAGATTTTTTGATACAAAATTTACAGACTCATTATTTTCACTCGTGTTATTGCCTACCTGTTGTGCATAAGATACAAATATTCCTTGACTGCTTAAAATGATGATCATGAATGTCACACCTCCTTGGAAAAATGTGAAGAAAATTAGGGCCTTTAAAAGGAAGATCTCACTGAAGCAGTTGTTCCCACATATATGATGTGGAACACGTCCAAGTAGCAGGTCCAAGAAGGGAAGACTTCCTGCTGTGTGTTCAAGAAGCTAAGGAGCCTGTGTTGTCCTCTCAGAGATTTGTGTTGGGCATCAGCACCGGGCAGTGGCCACGTCAGTCAGTTAAAAAAACCTGCTTAGAGGTTTGGTTTAAACCATGGAATTCTTTCTCAAGACATCTATTAATATTTTGTGGAATTAGTGTTCTGTGGAACACATTTTGTGAAATCTGCTTTAGAGAGTTGATAAAACCGTCACAGTATAGAACCTGACTACAGATGCCAGTCACTGAACCAGTGAATGAATTAAAAAAGACCACCAAGAAAGAAGCCACAAAAAAACACTGGGCCCATGGGGAATGGCAAGAAGCAAAGGGGAAAGGAGCAGGCTGCCAGGAGCATGGAATGCAAAACATCATCAATCATTTCACTTGTTTTCAACTGGAACATTTTGCATTCTTGTCAAAGTTTTATAGCTTTGTCCCTATCACCTACATCAGCATCAGACCTCTACAAGTCATCACACATAGAGAAATATCTAAATATATGCCAAAGGGAATCTCAAGTGGACTGGTTAAGTACTTGTTATTTATTTACTGAATTATTTATTGGGCCTATGAAACTCCCACAGTTAATTCTCGAAGAGTGGAATCCAGTATTCCTATGTTTGGAAAACATGTACCAGATTTAAAAGGATTTTTTTTTTGGTACCAGGGATTGAACTCAGGACCTTGTGCTTGCAAGGTAGGTGGCAGCACCACTGAGCTAAGTCCCCAGCCCCAGATTTAAAGTTTTTATCATCAAATGTTAGGGCTAGATTTTTTATAGGTCAGAGTGTATACAGATGATAAAGCCAATGCTCAGGAATGATTGAAAAAAATCACATGACAAAGACTAGAAATAGGTTCTCATGAACCATTGAGGTCCAGGTCTACTTCTGAGTCTGCACTGGGGTCCTGTACTGTCTAGCCTCTTAGTCAACTTATTTTTTTTAATAACTTTGATTATCAAATTATGGAAAACAAAATATGCAGCTGGATAGGTAATATTTTATCCCTCCCAGCTCTGTCTAGCTGTAAAAACATGTAATGAAAACATGAAACAATCATTTGAATTATTTGTTCTGTTGAAGTAAGGTCGAAGCATTTGGGTCCTGAATACTTAGATGAAGAGCTTTAGCACACACATGCAGACAGGTGTAATTCATGAGGAAAAGGAAGAGAAGTGAAAAATCAGTTCATGGGTTGTCACTAGGATGACTAGGACCCGGAGACACTCCACATGTGTCTTTCCTTATCACTGCCACTCCAACTTAGTGCCTAACCTGCACAGTAGCAGTTATTTTGGAGGCAACTTCCATGTACAGTGGGGCTCTGTCCCCTCTGACCTTGCCAGCATCTGGAATCATCATATCTAGAAAGATCCTGTTCCAAGGCCCTGTGCCTGAAATGCCCAGGCTCCTACTACCATGATGGAGCCCCTCTCTTTCCATTCCCCATGTTCTCACCACACTTTTGTCTTAGCTACTTTTCTGGTTTCTGAGACAAAATACCCAACACCCAAAGGTAAAGGAGGAAAGTTTTATTGTAACTCATAGTTTGTAGTCCAAGGCAGGGTGGCATGGCAGAGGGGCATCACAGAGAAGAAACAGTTCATGGCAGGCAGAAGGCAGCAAAGCAGCGAAGTAGCAAGCCGCAAGCAACCAGCAAAGACCTTCTTTTTGTCTTATATTCCATCCAGACAACCCACCCAGGTGGGTAGCACTCATATGCCGGGTGGAGCACCCTTAATTCTACCCAGAACTATGCCAAACCGATCAGTGAGCCAATTTAGTAATTACACACCCTTGATCCCAGCATCACACACTCTAGATACAGTCACCTCTGAAAAGCTCCACCTATGACTGAATGAAGCTTTGGGGGACATCTAGACACAAGCCATAAAATCATTAATACCCTTGATTTGCTCACTTTTTGGCTCTTACTGTTACAAGTATACTGCTTTCTCAAAGGGACTTATTTTTTTAAAAGTAACTTCTATTTTATCAAAATTATATATATATATTCACAGTATGAGTTAAATAGTACTAAGGATATTTAATTAAAAATAAATGCCTTTATGCTGGGCATGGTGGTGCATGCCTGTAATCTCAGCACTTGGGAGGCTGAGGCAGGAGGATTGGTGAGTTCGAGACCAATCTGGGCTACATGATATATTCAAGGCCAGCCTGAACTACATAGTGAGACCCTGTCTCAAAATTCCAAAACAAAAAACAAAAAATAAGATGCCTTTAACCCATCTCTCCTTGTCCTAAGAGCAACTTTGTACTCTTAAACTTCCCTCCCTTCTTCCATATTTCTGATAATTGTATTTATAATTTCTTAATTTTTCTCATAACTTTAGTCTTCATCTATTGATACTCTATTGTGTAAGACAAGGACTTAATTTTTGTGTGGCCTTACACACACACTTCTACCCCTTAAATCTTCACAATATACCACAATTTTTGGGTAAAACCAACTTTTGGTGCTTAGATTCTCATGACTATGCCATCTTGCTCATAGCTGAGATTACAGTGTATTCCAAATATATTTTCTTTCTTATACTGTACAACTTTTTGTTTTCCCTGGAATTGTCTCATTTTAAAATCTACGTAGATTTCTTTGTTCCTAAAACTGAAGCGTCCTCAGAGTCACGGATGATAGAGAAGTCTTTCCTTCCGGTCAGAGGTGTTAGATCCCCTGCCAGTTCCCCCTCGTGGAGGCAGCCCTCCTCAGCCCTTCACTCTACAATCCAGATTAGTTCCTTTCTGCACAGCTGCCATCTGGGGACTTCCTGTCATCCTGGGAATTCTCAGATCCCCTTTTCTTGAGTCCTTTGCCATCTTTTCCTGGGTTTATTCATTTTTAAATAAAGCATGTTCTCTGACAGCTTGCTGGGAAAAAAAAGATGCATGGAGATAAAAATGTTAAGACCTCACATGTCTGAAAATTTCTTCTAGCCCAAAGCCTGATAGATGATTTGGTTAAAAATCAGTCACTCCCTTTGCCTTTTGACCCCCATTTTGCTGTGGAGAAGTTCTAGAGCATTCTAATCTCTGATTCCACGTATCTATTTTATTTTCCATTTTGAAAACATTAGGATCTTTTTATCCACAGTATTTAAAATTTCACAATGAGAAATTATTATGTGGCAGTTTTTCATTCATTCAACTGGCACTCGGGGGGACCCTTTCCCTTTGGAAGTTCCTGTGTCTCAGTTCCTGAAAGGTTCTTGTATCTTTTTTAGAAAGCAAATTAGCCTCCCTTCAGTTTTCTCTCTTCTAGTTTCTGAAACTCTGGTGGATTAGCTTTTGACCCCTATGCATCGATCCTCTGATTCTCTTTTCTCTCCTATTTATCATCATTTTAAATGTTTGATCTGATTTCCAAGAATTTTTCTCAAATGTGCGTGTGTCAACATTTCTCCTTAATTTTGTTGTGTTTGACATCATTTTAAATACTTACAGTGCTTTCTTGTCCTCTGAAAGGTTTTTTTCTCTTTTGAATGATATTCGCTCTATGTTTTCATGAACACTTTGTCGTCTTGTGCCTCAGTGAGAACATTGATTCTCAGGTTTTCATGGGTTTGTTTGCTCCCCGTACTGTCTGTTACCCCTGAGTTAGTGTGTCTGTTCATTTTGGTCTCTGTCTTTCATGGAGAGCCATCCCTCAGTCCCTGATCTTCAGCTCTTTTCAGTTTAGTGAGGAGCTAAATAAACCCGTGGAATCTCTGTGTGCATGGCCAGGCTTGTGTCACCTGTGGGCCCCTAGGGAGGATCCTACCTTTTAGTTGCCGGGTGCTCAATTCTCACTCTGTCCAGGACACAGAGGACTGGATGCCAGTGTTTACCAAGCTGAAGAAGGGGGTGTCTGGCCCCCTGTTGTTTAATGCCTGTGTGCAGAGGCCCCTCCCCTGCACACTCAGGTGTGCCTGGTGTCTCTGAGGACAGAGCTGCTACAGCGTAGCAGGGCAGGGAGGAACAGTTGCCTGGCTGCACAGAGCAGACAAGACGACTGGGAGATTCATCTCCTCTGTGCCACCTCTCAGTGACCTGGTCCTGCCAGATTCAGAGGTGCTGGGGCCTCTGATTCTGAGGCTTTTCCAGGATTCTTCTGCATGAATTAGCTCGCGTCTTCCTGGCATCTCTTACCCTCCTTTCTACCTTTGCACTTGCACCTACCATGATCGAAGGCTTGGGAGCAGCTCTCAGTCGGGTGTATACTCACTGCATTTATTAGATGGGATGATTTAAAATGAGCTCCTGTTGGTCCCAAGAATTTTTGGATTTTTTTCTTATCATGTAGTTGAAGTATTATACACAGTGTAATAGGAGTTACACATTTTCACAAAACATATGCAAAGCCATGTACTGATTCTACCCAAAGCGTGGAGGTACAGCTGGAGTTCAGAATTATAAAGGAGGTACATACATCCTCACTAGCAATCACTCTAAAGTACAGGATTCTAAATCAATGGCTGTTAATATCATCTCACTGTGTGAGAGTATGGAACATGTGTAGGGGAGCCTTGTAGATTTTTGTTTTAAATTCACTTTAACATTTCCTATACTTAATTTAGCAATGGAAAAATGGTTGCCGGTTTAAAATTTATTTTAAATAGAATTTGCATAGCCACGAACAGAAATCATTTTCTTCTTTAACTGAAGTCTAATAAACATGCCATGGCCCTAAGGGTATAAAATAACTCTCTAGCAGAAATGAGACGTAACACTTAGAGTGATTAATGAGCTCATAATCTGAAAATCTCAGATCATCAAAGTCTCTATTTTTCTTTGAAAAGGTTTATTGTGGCCAAGTTATTCATCAAAATCTATTTTGCAAGATGCTGACACTGTTCTAATATGATGTTCCGAAATAATTAAACATCTGTCAGGCATTATTTGTTTTCAATTATTCAGGTAAACGTGAGACTGGAGTCGGCTGTCTGTACAAGTATCTGACAATAGTGTCTCAGCCAATTCTACATAACACTGAATTGTAAAATTATGACATGCTATACATTAAGCAGTAATGAACCTGAAGTGATGTACTCTGTTGAACAACAAAGTAGCCTGCACATTTTAAGTTATGTTTATGAACCACAAAATCCTAAGGAATCTGAGGGCTTATTTCCTTCCTTCCTTCTCTCTCTCTCTCTCTCACTCTCTCTCTCTCTCTCTCTCTCTCTCTCTCTCTCTCTCTCTCTCTCTCTCTCTCTAAAACATGCAACAATTGTTTCCAGAATCTGGACTACAGGGAATACATGATTGATTCTTTCTTTCATTTTATTTTTATTAGTATGCTTTTGCGCTGCATGATGATTACATTCCTGTGTGGAGTTGGGACATGTGCATAGCACATCTTAATTCTGTTTTTCATTCCCTTCCCTACCCCTTCCTCCCATATTCTTTCATCCCTTGGTCCCCTTCCCCTTTGCAAAAGACCTATCTCCCTATTTCTTATTATCTTTTATTTTGCTGTTCCCTTTCTTGTAGCATCTGTTTATAGAAGCTCTGCAATAATAATACAAAGATTTACTGAGTGCTTACTATGTTCCATATTCTGGGCTAACTGCCCTGAATGCATTAACTCAGCCAATCACTATAGCAACCTGATGTTCCTCATCTAGCCGCTAAATTCAGGATGCTAGCAGGTGAAAAATACAAGTTTCCTTTTCCTAAGCCAGCTCTATCTACTCCCTAGAGGCATTCCCTTTTAACCATGTGTGTTAACCTATCTGCTTCGCACAGTGAAGCCAGTAAACACCGATTTTCACCTCTGAGGGAGGAGGTATTTAACTCACATACTTCCCACTTACTCTCCACTCAAGTTTTGTTGGTTATGTTATTTTAATTCTTTTATTCATTATGTTTATCATGTAAGTAATATATGTCAGTGTTTGATCTTATTTCCTATGGCTGGCAGTTTCTCTCTGTCCTTCAAACCCTGGTTCTGAGATCCCAGCTTGTTTTAATTTGGGGTGGAAACCTACTAATGCCAGGCTTGCAAGCAACAGTAAATATTTTTAAATAAACATTTTTTATCCTAGAAAAGCTTTAAATTTATGGAAAGAGACAGAAGATGCTAGAAAGAGTTCCCATATACCCCACACCCAACTTCCCCTCTTATTGGCATCTAACATTAATATGGTATACTTGTTACTATTATCCAGTGTTAATATATTATTAACTAAAATCTACCTTTAAATTTTCTTAGTTTAGTTCTAAGGAACAAAATTTTTTGTGTTCCAAGATCCCATTTAGGGTACCACATTACATTTATTTATCTTGTCAGTTTTGGCTGATAATTTTTCAGACTTTCCTTGTTTTGATGACTTTGGTAGTTTTGAGGAGACTGGCCAAGTGTTTTATGAAATGTCCCTCAACTGGAATTTATCTGATACTTGTCTTGTGATTAGATTGGAGTAATGGGTTTTGGGGACCAAAGCACAGAGGTAGAGTGCCATTTTCATTACATTCTATTATGATACATCCTGGTTAATGTTGGCCAATCACGCGGTTGCCATACTGTGGGCCTTTTTCTGTCTAAAGTTACTCTAGTCATTTTTCTTTCTATACTCTTTGAGGGTCACTATGAGCAGTCCATGCAAAAGAAGTGGGGACTTGTGCTTCACTTCCCTGAGGGCATATTATCTATGTCAGTTTTTAGAATATTTCTGTATGGGAGATTATTATGGTTTAGATCTAAACTCTCCCAAAAGTCTCATGTGTTGGCAAATGATTGGATCATGGGGACCCTGTACTTACAAGTGGATTCATCTATTGATAAGCTCATCAATAAATATGCTGTTAGGAGGTGGAGACTGTTTGGAGGTGAGTCACTGGGGAGTGACCTGGAAAATGTGTTCTGACCCCTCGCTCTTCCCTTCTGTCCCTGATTCCTAGCTGCCATAAGGTAAGCAGCTTTCCTTGAACGTGTCCTTCCACCATGCCGTTGCTGCCTTGGAGCCAGCTAACCATGGACTGAATCTGCGAACCAGAGTAGACCTCTCCTCCTTCAAATGTCTGGTATTGGGTATTTTGTCCCAGTGATGAGAAAATGACTAAAACAACCATCCAAAAGCATGCAAGGCATTTCTTAATCCAGTCAGGTTGACAATCACAATTAATGGTCACAGGTTTGTATATGTGTTCATTTGGGGGCAGATAGATATCCAGTTGTTCTGAAATAATTTGTGTAAGAATGCTCTTTCTCTATTGAATTGTCTCTGCTCTTTTTTTGAAGATTGGTTGGTTGTATTTTTGTGCCTCCATTTCTAAAAGAAAATTTTCAATTTTTCAACATTAGGTATGATGCTACATGTTGCTTTGTAGATACTTCTATCAAATTAAGGTAATTCCCCTCTTTCCTTTTTTTTATCATGAATAGATCTTTGATTTTGTCAAATGTTTTTTATGAGACAGTTGATAGGGTTATATATTTTTTTTCTTCTTTAGCCTGTCAATATGGTAGATTATGTTGATTTTCAAATGTAGAGCTACTCTTGTATACCTGGTATAAATATCACTAGTTGTGGTATATAATTTTTATACATTGTTGGATCTGATATACTATTTTTTGTATCTATGATTATGAGAGATATTCATCTGTAATTTTTTATGTCTTGTAATATCTTTGTCTTGTTTTGGTATTAGGGTCATGGTGTCCTCACATGACTTAGGAAGTGTTTCCTTTGCATCTATTTTCTGAAAGAGATCATGGAGAATTGTTATAATTTCTTATTTAAATGTTTGATAGGCTTAACCAGAAAACCATCTGAACCTGGCACTTGCTTTTTTGGAAGGTTATTCATTATTGATTTATTTTCTCTAATAGATATGGGGTTGTTCAGCTTATTAGTGTCTCATCATGTAAGTTTTGGTAGTTCTGCCGAAAACTGGAATTTTGTATTGTACAAAAGGGACTGGAATAAACAGGCCTTCAGTGTGAGAATACAATCTGGCTAACATTAATGATTTTAAGAATAAACATATGTAATTAAAAGCTGAAAAATGCAAACTGCTAAGGACTTCCTATTATCAATAAGATTTAGCAAAGGTCTCCACATTTTTGCTTCAACCTAACTTAAGTCATCAAATAATAATGTTACCATCATTTGTTGAACATCTACAACTTGCAAGTGTATAACAGTGACACTACAAGGTCAATATAAGTATCTTCATTGTATAAATGTGAAACAAGGTACAGAGAAGTAATTTTTCCATGGTCACATAGATATAAAATAAAAGCTAGGAGTGGATCTCATGTCTGCCAGGTTCTGAATCCCTTGATTTTGTTCACTAGGCCTCAACATATCATTCTTTTCTTCTCAAGCCCCCCCCCACCCCAAACTTAGTATCTCTTGCTGTCCTCCTCAGAGTGAGTTCCTGTCTCATTTGTAACAGCAATGCGATAGTCAACTAAAACATAATTTAACCTGTTATTCCACTTAACAAAATTTTGGTGTTTGTGCCAAATTGATGGACGGGCTCTGCAACATCACCAGTGACTCCAGACTTGTTCATCCTTGTGTTCTGCTATCTGCATTATTTTGGTGACATCTCCCATAAGGTTCACTAGAAGATGGGTTAGCTCAAAGAAGCATCTCTTTCTGGAACAGGAATCCAAGCAGAAAGGGAGTGGGGACAAAGACAACAAAGTACCTCTCAGAATCTGAGTGAGCAAAAAGGATCCTAAACTCATCTCCAGATCTCTCCATTGCAAAGATGGTGGGATTGCAATAGACACGGTTTACTTCCCAGAAGTGAACTCATTGCTTTCCAAACAAAAGCAAGGATCTGAAAGCAGCGAAGAATGGGGAGTGAGTTGAGGCAAACCTTAGGATTTCCCAGATCCTTTGTCCTTTAATGTTCAGATAAAGTGTTCTTCCCTGTCCTGCCTGTCTTCTTACCACCTCACCTGCCATGATCTCTCTGCGTAGAATTCTCACAAATATCAATCATATCTACTTACGATTAGCCTTCAATTGTTAACTAACCAGTACTATGAGTTTCTTTCCTTCAGAAATCTATTAGAAGTGTCTTGTGAATAAAGGCTCCCTCCTATGTGTTGCATTGCTCTTGTGTCCAGTATGTGGTGAGCTCACACTAATCATTTGCATGAAGCACAGAATGCAGCAGGGGGAGCAAACCCTCTGATGGGATTCATGCTTATTGTCCTCTATCTCTTGGATATCTGGATACCTTATTCCCCTGTTCCCACATACAGAAAGGGAAGGTTTGAGAAATTAGTAGGTATGCCAGGGATTTAGCTCAGTGGTTCCACTGCCTGCCTCGCAAGTGCAAGGACCCGAGTTTGATCCCCGGTACAAAAAAAAAACAAAAAAAAAATTAGTAGGTAGTTTTGAAAATGAAGAATATTTAAAATTATTTTGGTAATATGTACATGATGTGCAAAATGATGACAATAGAAAAATTTTAAAATACAGCTTGATCATTTGAGGTTAAGAGAAGTGTTAATTCATGGGAAAGATAGTTTAAAAGACTTCGCAATATGGCACCTTTTATTGTAACACACTAAACCAAGAAAGGGAAGAAGTATTTTCCACTCATCACTCCCATGATAATATCTGACACATTGAGCTAATGGTATCAGTTAAAAAGAAATATTAAGGATCCAACAGACCAAGTCGTTGGCTGCAGAGCTATGTTTTGGGTGCTAACATGTAACTTCAACTTCTCATAATTACAAGCATGTATTTAAATTGGTTGAACCAAGAGTGCAGAAGGATTCTGGGCTGTTTCAGAGGATAGTCAATGGGCTAGAGAAAAAGAGCAGGAAGACCTTGATATTGGGTGGGAGACAGTGCTGAGATAGCTCACTTCCCATGTAGGTAATCCTCAAGGTCTCCCAGATCGTCTTCTTTTAATGCCCAGAATCCGAGCAATCTGCTTGGTGTTCATTTCTCATAAGATCATACAAGATACAGAAGGTCATACTTCTAGAAAACACATAACAATTTTGTTCACCAATCCTAAGGAGAAAAATCACTTATTACTGCTCTAAATCAGAGAACATACTAGATAATTCATATACATCAGTCTTCTGTAATTCTAGCAATAGACGTCGTTATCCCATTGTCCTGATGGAAAAATTGATGATGCAAATTGGCCAGTGTTACAAAGCAGGCGCAGACCTGAGATTCTGTCCCATAGCTGGCAGATTCTAAAACCTGAGTTCTTTCCCCCAGTTCTCCTATGGTCTGGATCAAGCCACAGTTCTGACCGATTTAATCAGAAACTCTAGGGTTAGGATGTAGAGAACTCACTAATTCCAGTATGCAGCCAGATTTGAGACTCAGTGTCTTAAGAGACTGATTATGCAAAGGAGGATTGTTTGAATTAGGATTTATTAATTTTAAATTTATTACATAAGGCACTGTGGTATGGTGAATTAAACACTGATTTGGTGGTCATCTTGCTTTTGGCTTAGGAAGTCATAAATAAAAAAGTATTGCCTTGATGGAAAAATGCCAAAAACAGCATAATGAATGCCTGTGAAGCCACCTCCTGGCTATCTCCAATCTGAATCAAATACAAAGTTGTGCTTTATTAGTTTTTCTTAATAACTAACTTTGTACTCCCTCCTGACCCTGTTATCTTTTCTCTGTAGAGAAAAGATATATATCATTTATCATATTTATCATTCCCTTGCATAGTTTCATTCTCTGTAATATGTATGTGTCAATTAAAGTACATATGGTTTCTAACTTTGTGTAAATGCTCCATATTCCACACAACTTTATGCAGTGTGACTGGTTTTGTTGTTTCATGTTGTGTTTTTGAGATTTATGTTGACATGGGGGTGGTGTACCATTTCATTGCATGTCCAACGAATTATCTACTCTGCTGCTTAATGGACATTTGAATAGTTTCTGATTGTTTTTCATTAATAACAAGAAGAATATTCCTGATCACATGCCTCCTTGTGCAGTTGTAGGGATTGCTTTAGGAAATACATTGAGAAAAAGACTCATTATTGGATGGAGAGGTTCACGTGGCCTCTACTTTACTCCATTTAGCCAAATTGCTCTTTGGTGTAGTTTTACTTATTTTTTATATCTTCCAGCATGAGCATAACCAGTTTCTGTTTCTTTATATCTCTAACAGTCCTGGGTATTATCAAATTTTTAAGTTTTACCAAACTGATGGATGTGAAATGGTTTAACTGCTTTACTTTGCATTTCTCTAATTATTAAGTGATTTCAGCATTTTTTTCATATGTTTATTATCATTTCATATATTTTGCTCAGTTTTCTTTTGGGTTATCTTTTCCTTGTTGATCTTCAACATATTTTTATGATGCCTATACTAGTCTCTTGTCAGTTACACATACTGCAAATATTTTTTGCAGTTTGTGGCTTATCATTTCAATTTGTGGTGTTTAAAGGTGAACAGAGGATTTTAAATTTGATGCAGTTACATACATTGGAGTTTTTCATTATGGTTTATAATTCTAAAAAGCTTTTTAAAGAAATCCTTCTGTACTTTGAGGTCATAAAGAGGTCTGTATCCTTTTGTAAAACTTTAAAAGTTTCTACATGGGGCCGGGGATTTAGCTCAGTGGTTCTGCCGCCTGCCTTGCAAGCACAAGGTCCCGAGTTTGATCCCCGGTACCAAAAAAAAAAAAAAGTTTCTACATGGAGGTATTTAATCACCTGGAGTTTATTTGGGACTTTATTTTTGCATAAAGAGAGGCAAGAATATACTGAAGAAACAAACTATCCCAAATCTCAGAATTTTAATACATTTATGTCTGCATGTCCACCATGGCTTTGCAGGGGTCTCTGCCCATCATAGTTTCTCAGGGTCCCAGGTGGACGAAGGCTTATTTAGATTGATTTGCCTCAGTGTTGGCTTCCCATTGCTTCAACAGAACACCTGACAAGAACAAGTAGGAAAGATTTATTTTGGCTCACAGTTTCAGAGGTTTCAGCCCATGGTCACTTGGCTCCATTGTTTCTAGGCCAGTGGTGAGGGATACATCATGGCAGAAGGAAATGGTACAGAAGGCTGGTCATCTCATGGTGGCCAGGAAGTATCGAGCCAGAGCCTAAGTTGGAGGGCTTCTTCCTTGTTCCTCCTTTGTTCTATCTGGGACCCCAGCCTCCTGGATGCGGCCACCCGTGTTCAGGGCAGGTCTCTCTCCTCAGTTGGCTGTCCCACATGCCAATCATCTATGGAAACACCCTCACAGACACACCCAGAATTGTGTTTTACTAATTTCCTAAGTGTCTCAGTCCATGCAAGTTGACAAAAAAAATTTATTATCGTGGCCTCTATGGAGGAAGGAATGTGGTGAGTCACACACTGTTGCTTGGTTCTGCTTGAGAGTGACACATTATTTTTCAGATCAGTTTCAGTGGTCAAAGTTAGTCATGTGACCATGTCTAACTTCAGAGGGGACGGAGAAGTGCAGCCCCATCTTGGCCCAGGAAATAAGAGACAACTGCAATGTATGGTGAACAGCACTAGTGACTACTCATCACTTTGAAGTAAGAAATTAATTTAAAAAAATCATCCTTACATCCTTATTGATTTGTATTGTCACCCCTGTCACACATGAAGTCTTGAAGGTAGTGTGAGTTTATTCTTTCTTGCACCTTTGTTCTAGTTGTTCAGTTTTGTGATGATACAATAGTGTTTTAATCACAGCAGGTTTACACAGTCATTAATCTAACATGTTGCAGTGAAAGACTTTTCTCCTTGGTCATTTTCTTCAAAACTGCCTCAGCTAGATATGATCCTGAACTTTTCCAATGAATCTCTAAATCAGTTTGTCAAGTTTCATGAGTCCCTCTAGGATTTTGTCTAGTGCTCATCAGTAAGCATATACCAGTGTCAGATCATGAACTTGAGTCCTTTCAATTCCCATATGAAGAAACAGAAATGTTAATCTGCACTGCTGCTGGTGAGTGAAGAGAGAATTGTCTTGCTGTCTCCCCAGGTTCCTTCAGTACAGGGGCCTTGTTTCTATAGCTTCTGCAGTTCCCACCATGGGGCTTGCTCAAAGTCAGTATCACTCAGTAAGCATTTATTGGGTTTAACTGGATGTGAATGTGTGAAACAAAAACTCTAGTTGCATCCAGCAGAAGGGGGCTGGGTATAATCTCAATAGCACCGGTAGGTGAAAAGCCAGAATCTGCTTCCTGCCTCAAGATGGCTTGATCTCTCCACTGGCTATTGGAGGGAGGCCAGAGAATTTCTCATCCAGCTCCACAGCCAAGCACTCTGGAAATGAGGTCTATTTGCCACCTCTTCCTAAGCATTGAGCTCTGATGATGAGTCATTTGGCCTCCAAGCATCTTCCGGCTACTGGCTCCTTCGAATTAATTAGCTCCATCACTGTAGTTATTTGTCCCTGGGGACACAGTTGGTGTATACACAACAAACACTGAATCAGACTGAAGAGGAGATTGCAGCCATCTAGCTTTCAATCCCTTCTGAAATATGGCTAGTGGAGGAGAAAAATGAAACATAACAAAGAAGATGTCTCTCAGATCCCCTTGACAACTCTGCTGGGATCTCCCCATTTCCAGTGTTACCCTGTGTCTCACAGCTCAAGTTCCTTCCTTGCCCTTTTGTAGCAGGAAAGGAAGATGCTGTGCTTCTGGCTCATGCATTGTTCTGCTTATGACTCAGCCGGCCAGCCTGTTAGCATTGATTTGTTCTTGGTGGGCACTGTGGGGCAGCAGGTCCAGCAAGTTCTAGAGGAAAGCGTGAAGTGGGCTCTCACTTCAGCGTTTGTATTAGCAAGGCCAGAAATCAGAGACAGTTTATTTCCATTTAAGTACCTGGTACTTTGGCTGCCTCTGGACGAATAATGGTGCCTTGCCTAAGGGCTGAGATGCCGATACACACAGACTTTTGTACACAGCACGTTTTGTCAAAAGTAAAAGTAAAAGTACACCTTAACAGGGAAAATAAAAAATGGTGAAGCTTAATTAACATTGACATAACGCTTCACACAATGATGCACTTGGAACTCTTTTGTGATGGAGAGCATCGCCCCAAGAACAATGCGTTCCCATGGCTGGAAGCGTGCCATGGAGACTGTTGGGAGGGATTTGTCCCCACTGAAACTCATGTTGAAATTTGGCTGTCATCGTAGCAATGTTGGGAGTTGGGACGTTTCAGAGAGATGCATGTCTTTTTCCCGAGACTGGGTTAGTTCTCTCAGAAATGGATTAGTTTGCATGAGAGTGAACTGTTAGAAAGCAGGTCAGCTGCCTTGCTCCCACCTTCTGCCTGCACCTGCTTGCCATTCTTGTTCACCCTCACACCGAGTGACACAGAAGGAGGCCCTCTCCAGATCTATCTCAGACTTCCCAGCATTCAGAGCTATGAGCTAAATAAACCTCTTTGTTTTAGAAATTACCCGGTCTCGAGTACTCTGTTATAGCTACAGAAAATAGACTAGAACCTTGACCAAAGTGATCCTCTAGCCATTACTGAGATCTCCATTACATAGGACGATGTGTGAGATAGCTTCTAGGGTCCCTTCTGTGTTGGATTCCTGGGATTGCTGTAACAAAGTTCCAAAAATTAGGGGATGAAACAATAGAGATTTATTTTCTCTTACTTTTAGATGCTTGAGGTATGAAATCAAGACGTGATGGGACTATACTTTCTCTCCTGATGCCACTGGGGAGAGACTGCTCCAGGCCTCTCTTGGCTCCTGGTGATTCCTTGGTGGTGGTAGTGCAGCTCCAGTCTTCACATGGCATTGTCCTAGGGCCTCCGACTCTCTTTCCTTGTTCACATTTAAGACCCAAATTTTGCCTTTCTGTAAGGATACCGGTCCTGTGGGATCAGGGGCCACTCTACTCATACGACCTCATCCTAACCAATTACATCTACAACAGCCCTATTTCCAAATAAGATCCATTCTGGAGCTCGACATATGAATTTTCAGGGGACACAAATCAACCCACAATCCCGTCTAACTCTGTGATTCAATCCACCAGATTAAAGAGACATGAGTCTAGTTAAAATTGATGCCCACTTTTAGTTATTGCTCATCTAACTCTGGTATTCCCTTTGTCTGGGCTTGAAGAGAGCACATTTTTTTTCTTATCCCAACTCCTTCCAGAAGTCCTGTCACTTACCAGAATTTCCTCAACTCTGCAAAAAACTAACTGCCTACATCCTTTGTGTTCCTTTGGCAAGAGATTCCTTGCCTTGATTGTACATAATTGAAGTATAATCTACCCTTTAGATCAGCAATTAACTTGATTTGCTCAATAATTCCTCTGCTTTCTCTTTGTCTGCATTTGGCAGCTGGAAGCTCTAGCCTTGTCTTGGTCCAATCTGAGGGGAGGATGCTTATGTTACATTTTGCCTTTTGAACCTCAGTGTGTGCATGTGTGGATGGTCCCTTAATGCCTGTCTCATATTCAAGATTGAAAACAAACTATGCAAACCTCAGCAGTACCAGAACATTGCTTTACAATCTCTACCTGCTCAGAATGGAATTAAACTTTGAAACAAAAGCATTTAAAATGTGATGAATGATTCTAAAACAGACAGACAATGACAAAAGAACTACTTACGGAAAAAAAAGTCTTGTCTATGGAGTTTCACTTGTAATAATGAGAATATTCTTATAATGTTACAAGGCATATAATCAGTAAATAAATGTGTATGTGTAGTACAATTTCAACTGTGGGAGAAAACAGAAAAGGCCTGAAATGACTTAGAGTGATGTGTTTACAGTGGTTATCCACTGGTAATAGAATGTGGGTGATTTCATTTTTTTCTTTATACTTTCCAGTATTGTCCAGATGCCTTTCAAGCAGCCTGTGTTTCTTTTGCCTTTTGTCTTTCTTTTGTTAATGAAAGCATAGCTTATATGTTCCTGCTGTGCTGCTATGGAGCTCGGTTGTCCAATGGTTACTCAATATTGGTTGAATAGCTGTAGAAGAAATAGGGTTTGGACTGTGGATTTTTGTGTGAGGAATGATGTAGAAAGTGCATTGCACTCATTTTCTTATCCAGTTACACTGCAGTGCAGATCATATATGATATGTAGGTCAGAATGGATTTTGCTCAGGAGCTCAAGTTTAGATGCAAATGGGAGTTTAGATTGAAAGCCAGAAAGCTGCTAGAGATGAAGGCCAAGTACACAAGCTGGTGTCTTCCAAATGATCTTGATCAAAGAAATTGTGCTGCTGGAAATCAGTGAACTGGAGGAAAGTAGGCAGAAGGACATGGGAGAAGGGAACAAGCCGAGCCATCTGACTGCTCACAGAGCTGCAAAATCAAAGCCCAGAGCAGGCGACTTTTTCTTATTTCAAATTCTAGGGTGGAAGTAAAAGTCAGCACACATCTACAACCCATTGCCAATCTGCATAGCAACAGAAATAGGTGGGGCTCCCAGGTATGCATGATGATCCATTGAGAGCTTTGAGGAAGACATTTGTTAGCTGCTGCAACTTCTCTCAGAAAGACTTTCCGTTCTTGCCCCCAATGACTAACAGTTTTCCATGAAAAACTGACTGGAACAGGAGGAAAATGGAACTTACTCTCATCAAGATTTTTGTTTTATAATCTAAATGGAGGACCCAGGTTACTTCCAAGAATGAATGTAAGCAAATAGCCCAGAGCTCTCTGGTGGTAAATTCTCAGAGCCGCAGCAAGAGACTCATGAGATTCCATTAATGATGATGGAGGCCTAGCCTTGCTCCTTGCTCTACCTGAATGCTTACTTTTATGCAACGTAGAAGCAGCAACCACAAACACCTGCTGCCCTCCACCTAGGGGAAACATTTCCAGTAGAAAGTTAGGTTCTTCTCTTCTGTCACTCTAGTAAGAACTCATCCGTGGAATTTCTAGGCTCCTTTACACAGAACATCTCAGGTTTACTTGGTCCCAAACATGAGATGTATCTCATTGCATTCCACAGTAGGTAAGTGAAAGCCCAGAGCCTGGAACATAATTTGCACCTAAAATTTGGGACAACAGAATGTCTGAAGCTCCGAAGCTCTGTGCTTAATTGAGAATTTATTCAGTGGTCCTGTTTTCTTTCTCAGACAGGAAAATATCCTTTCCATGTTCAAAAGGAATGAGAGTCAGCATTGGCTCTGTGGCCTCTTTGGGATCCCAGCCCCATTTGCTCTTCCTATTGGACGTGTCCTGCTGACACCAGCAGTTTCACACCCAAATCTGCCTTCACTGCACTTGTGACAGTGAGGACACTGTGCTTCCTACTGAACTGGAGTTTGAGACTCACACTTTGGCAACAGTTTGTCCAAATTCCTTTTCTAGACTTGTTTTTCTTTCAGTACAAAGAGATGGACTGCTTTATTTTGGAGAGTTCTGGAGCCATGTTTTCTCTGTACCTAAATCATGCCTAGGAGGCAAAATAGATGAGCAAGTACTTTGGGAAGGCGCTTCTGGGGCAGTGTTGAGTCATTTTCAGTTTAAGATGAATTCCATTCCCTCCTCCTACCCCCCCTCCTTCTTTTCCTTGCTCCCTCCCTACTTCGCTTTCTTTCTTTCTCCCCAGGAGTAAATGCTTTCTAGAATTCATGGCTCCCTTAGGGTGGAGGAACTGAGTTATTCTTATCTTGAAAGTTATCTTGAAGGTATTCTTGTCTTGAGTTATTTTTGTCTGAGTTTATCTCTTTTATTATTTTAGGTAGAGTTGTCCTGCCTCTTATTTGAATTTTCCCAATGAAAAAGTTATGTGCCAAGGATGCTTTCTCTCTGTATCCCCTACGAACACTATTCATGATCTGTTCTTGGTCACTTCCTTCATTGAATGCTTTGGGGAGTGGTTGAGAAGCCTGAACACTATTCATGGTCTGTTCTTGGTCACTTCCTTCATTGAATGCTTTGCGGGGTGGTTGAGAAGCCTCACAGTGGCTGTTTTCATCTTGTCGCTGAAAATAGTGCATTGCTAATAGTGAGTCCTACCATTGAGAGAGACTAAGTGTTTTCTAAAATTTCTTTTTATCTTCTTTTGAAAAAAAACTTGACAATTTTCTCCAATGTACCTGAGATCCAATGTTGACTTCATGATCTATACATGTTTTGACATTTTAGACTTCGAAACAACAGCAAGATTATCTCCTAGAGGAGTTTAATCAGTTATTACAGACTTTACCAAAATAGTAATTAGTCTTGCCTATTGAAAGGGGACTTCACAGATGGATAAAGCTTTGAGTCTTCATATGAGGATAGTACGGAAGAGGGATCAGAACTCTGAATTCCCACCTGGTGCTGCCAGTTACTACATCCATGTTCAGAGAAAGCCAGTGGCCTTTTCTGCCTTAGTTTCCCTATTTGTAAAAACAACCCCCCCCCAACAAAAAACAGGTCTCTTTCTGAAGTTCCATGATTGCCCTTTTTGTTTTTGTTTAATGGAAAGCTTTTTTTGTACTTTGAAGCATCTCTTTAAGATAAAGTCAGATAAAGTCTAGGAGTCAGTAACAAAAATTAGATTGACGAGCTTTTCAGCCTTGCATCAGAGTTCTCAAATTCTCATCATGACCAGAAAATTAGTACTCATCTGAACTGGGCACTGGGCTACCTGCCCCTTCTGTTCTCTATGAAATGTGCCATGGGGATTTGAGATAGCATTTTTCTGAATTTCTTCTTCACCATTTATAAACTGGCCACATTTATTTCTACCTCTCCCCCATGAAGCTGTCACTTGTCTATTGGGAGTGCTTTAAAAGGATCTGAGATGATTACGGGAAAACCTGTTTTCCTATTTGATTGTTCATTTTCCATTTTACAAATTCTGTGAGCTTGAGAAAAACAAAAGGCATACCTTTATATCTTTTTATTACTAGTCTTATAAACATTGGTATTGATAAGAGCTAATAGCCATTAGCTTGAAACAACCTGCTAAAGATGCTTCTGGTTATGGAATATACCACATCGCAAGCCAGAGAAATAAATCCTGGAATCAATTTTATTTTTTTAAGGAGAAAAAAAAATCTATCAGTAGCATGCCAAATGTGGACATGTGTATGAATTAAATGCAATTAATTAATTACTTTGATGACATTATGGTTAAGACCGTTAACCTTTCTACAAAATGGCACCCAGATTTAAGTAATGCAAGAGATGGCATTGGCTCATTTTGAATATGGCAGCCAGCCTTGAATTTTTTGCTGCATCTGTTTTCAGAGATGTCTTCATTCCTCCTGGCTGCTTCTTGGAGGCACAGCACCAGCCAGCAACATGTCCAAGCCCATCTCCCAGAAAGTCCACAACCCCCAGATGCTGCCACTGCTGTCTCCTCTGTAGCACTCTTGTGGTTTTGTGCTGCCAGCTGGATTTCCAGAGCCCTTGCTGACCACACTGGGACACACTGCAGAGACACAAGTTCAGTCCAATACAAGCCCTGCTGTGATCTCCAATGAATACCGCTGTGTGTGAATGTCCTCCAGAAAATGAGGCTTTTTGGGGAGAGATTTAGAGGCTTCCCTGAAGTAAGAACAGAAAGAAAAAAAATCTTACAAGAGTGGGTCTTTCCTTCTTCATCCTTAGGCCCTTTAGTCTACTCTCATTTCCTGCTACACACAATGAATTATTAATAGTTAAAAATCTCCCCACACGCCCCTTCACAGCTTTGTGTCCAATAACCTACAGCTATCATTAGGAATGGTTGTGTCCTATATTACAGATACACCTGGCCCTCAACAAGGGGTCAGGTGTTCCTGGAGACCGCAGGTGACTACAGTAACCTGTATGAAGAATCAGCCCTTGTTTGCATAGGACTGATGTTCAACAGCTGAATCATATACAGAAGCAGATGTGTCGATGGAGGTGGTAATGAATAGGACACAATAGGTGTGTATTTGTTTGTTGCCAAGGAATAGTGAATTCAGTAATAAACCTATTGTACAAACAATTTTAGTTAATATATACTTGTTGCTGCAAATGAGCAATAATAATTTCTTACCGGTGTGTAGAATTTTACAGGTTACAAAACATTCCAAAATCTCTGTAAAATGAATAGTAGACAAGAACTGATTGTGCAGTGCTTTTTAGCAATAACCTGCATTCACACAGCCTTTGAAGCTCAGCAGTGCTCTGGGTCTTTATCACTGTTGAATCTGTGTTCTAATCCTTCCAGACGCATTTTGGGTAAACATATCCAGTTGTGTTGTGGTGTGGAGCCTGCATTTCCAACAATACTAGCATCAGCTCAGAATTAAACTCCATTTGTTGTGTCCTTTTTTGGACACATGTTGAGGACCTGCCAATCCTCAGACTTTCACTTGCTCATTTGATTGAGCCCTGAGTATGCATTACGGTTTCTTTCCAGCTGGGGGCAAGGTTACCCACCTTTGGAAGTGTTCAAGAACAAGTATGTTGTACTAGTCAGATGTTAAGGGAAGATGAAAGGTTGTTCTAGGTAGCTGTGGTGGAGCCTGGATGTTTACTCGCCAGCCTGTTTTCTCTTCTTCCTGGATATCAACTAGACCAGCCTTCCCAAAGCTCCTTGCTATTTTAGACTTTTATTTTCTTAAACTCATTGAGATTTCAGGGTTTGTTTTAGCAGCTCACAGTTACCTTGCCTAATACAATAACCTTTAAGCTTCTATCCAACATTGAAATTTGAAGATTATAAATCTTGAGAAACAACACTCAGTTTCGATTATCTGTGGCTTTCTCGCCACTTACATTTAGTTGGATCTTCTTGTGTTTTTATCCCCTTCTGGGTATTTGCAAGATATCAGTTTCCCCTTTTATGTTTTTGTAGAGCTTTGGATTCATTTATGGACCAATAGATGGCTAATCTGGGTTTAGCCTCACACAAATACACAACTGTATTATTAGTCAGGGGTCTCCTGAGAAACAGAATCAATAGGATGTCTATGCCTATCTATCTATCTATCTATGTATGTTTCATGGATATTGGCTCATGTGACAATGAAGGATGAGAAGTTCCCTAACATGGCATCTCCAAACTGGAACCAAAAAACCCAGTGGTATAACTCAGTCCCTGTCTGAAGGAAGAGAACTGAGAGAGCTGATCTTCTAAGTTCTGGCCTGGATGCAAAGAGCTGAAAATTGGGAAATTAGAGACCCTGATGGTATAAAACTCAGATTGAGCCCAAAGGTCTGAGTACCAGGAGCACATGTATCCAAAGGCAGGAGAAGACAGACGTCCCAGCTCAGAAACAGAGAGTGAACATGCCCTTCCTCTAGGTGCTTGTTCTCTTCAGGGTCTCAAAGGGTTGAATGATGCTAACCCACATCTGGGAAAGTGAACTTTACTAAGTCTACTGATTCAGATGCTAAATCTCTTCTGGAAAGCCCCTCACAGATAACACTCAAAAAGATTTTACCAGGTAGTTAGGCATCTAAGCTGACACATAAAATTAAGCATCACACAGCTTGAACGCAAGCATGCTGATTATGCATTTTAGCCTGCTGTGGTTTGCCACATGGGTCTGGGGGTAAGTGGAGTGCATAGGGCAAAGCCTCACCTGGAATCAAAGATGATCTGGCCTTGGGATGTGATTACAGATGGAGTTTGATGGAGCAGAATGCAGGGCCCAAAGTGGACTCCAATCAGGGATGGTGGTATTCAATAGATCATGGTGGAAAAGTTACTGGCAAACTCTGATTTCCCCAACAATACCATGGTATTGAACAGCTTTCCATTGCTGTAATGAAATACCTGATATGACTAACTTGAAAAGAGGAAAGGTTTATTTTGATTTATAGTTTTGGTGTTTCCAGTCCATGGCTGGTTGGTGGTTCCATTGCTTTTTGGCCTATGGTGAGGTAGCACATCATGGTGGGAGTATGTGGTGGAGGAAACTTCTTGCTTCATGGTGGCTGGGAAGTGAAAGAAGGAGATCAGCATCCCACAGTCCCTTTCAAGGGCACACCCCCAATGACCTAAAACCTCCCACACGGCCCCACCTCTCAAAGGTTCCACCACTCCCAATAGGGCCAAGCTGGGGACTAGCTTTTAACACATGGGCCTTTGCGAGACACTCAAGATCCAAACTATAGCAACCACTACAGCTGACTTCTCTTTCCCTTTGTGTCTTCTCACTGTGGAAGCCAAATAAGCAAGCGCTTAGTGACTCTCGTGTTCTTTTGGCATTTCCGAGTGGGCCTCTAATACACTGCACAATCGATAAATAATTAATGCAAGCAGAGAGTTCTGAACTTTGGAGTAGGACTTAATGAAATTTATTTTTAATGGTAACTCATTATTGATAAACCAAGGGAATCAACTTTAATTAGCATAAACCTCTTTCTGAAAAATTGGGTGTTGGTTTTAGAATAAATTTGAATTGATCTCTCAAAGGGAAAGTCATTTAAAGTGCATCTTTCTGAAAATTCCTGGATTTGTTTTCAAACCCTTGAAAAATAATTATTATTATCATCATTGTCATCATCATCATCATATCAGATGTACAGTCATAACAAAGGCCAGAATTCTTATTCAAGAGGTTGAAACTCTTGGCCAAGACCTTGATTTTAATTAATTTACTATGCTGGGAATTGAATCCTGGGCCGTGTTATGCTACTAGAGTCCTCTACCACTGAGCTACAACCCCTGACTCTGCTTTTTAATGTGTATAATAAGGTGTGATGACTGGATCAGCTCAGTCTCCCATCTGGTGGTCGTGTGTGTGTGTGTGTGTGTGTGTGTGTGTGTGTGTGTGAAAGAGAGAGAGAGAGAGAGAGAATAGGAGACTTCATCAAAAGCCTTAAGATATAACCATTTTAGTCATATTTATCAGTTACTCTTAGTCCAACCAATGTGTGATTATATTCTAATAAACAAATATTTGTGCTTTACTTAAATTAGAAATTTGCATTGTTTGAATGTATTTATTTACCTGCAGCCTTTTCATGAAGTACTTCTCATGTAGAAAAAGATTATTTTACTAAGCAATGAAGGTGAGACAGGTTTTCAGCTGTTCTGTGTGATACGTGAGGGTTTTTTCTCTTTTTACTCAACTCTTTGATGTTGTATAAGTTATTCACAAATACCAGTTGCTGTTGACATCCAAACCTATAAATATATTTAGCACAATACACCAGAGGCTGGAACGTAAAGCTTTTAATTAATCTTTAGGGGATGGTCTAAGGTCATAGGTTTAAAAAAATTAGAGCTGAGGAGTTCCTGACCAAGGTGACATATGCATTTTCTCCTGAATTTTACTGCACCGGTGACCTCTGATCCACAGACACAAGGCAGTAGATTATCTATTTTTAAACTGTATTTGTGTACTTTGAATGGCCCAACACAAGCTTGCCCTGTAGAAACAAGATTAGAACATCAGTTAATCACAATGGTTAGTTTGAAATTGTACATGCCGTCAGCCTTAGGCAAGTGGTGAGAAGTGTGATCCCTCCCTTCTGACATCTCTCCTTACTCAAGGAAACCCCATGTTCTGCATCCATGGTCTGGGGTCCCCAGCTGTACCTGTTTTGCAGGGTGCAAGGAGCCCTATCTTTGCAGGCAGCCCTTCTGCCCTGCTTCATTTCACCCTGGATCCAAGCTTACCCATCAGGACTCGCAGCTCTTGCTATTTTCCAGCATAACGGGCATTCTCAGTTGAAGACATTGCACTAAATTCTACTCTGCGGGATGCGTTCATGTTCCTCCTAAGTACAGAAGCCAAGATGGAGGTGAGAGAGGTCCTTGATTCACCCAAGCAATGCACACATGGGAGAATCCAATCTTTTCCTGCTCTCATACTCCTTTTTCTAAAAGGTAGTTTCTTGGAATTAACTCCTGTTGGCTTGTTTGCTTCCAGACTCCTTCATTGCTTAGATCTAGGCAGAGACCAAATCCTGTTAATGGCTGTCTTTCTGATTTGATTGGAAGTTCCTTGAGAACAAGGACTGTGACTCTTTCCTTCTGTTTTCCTATGATGTCTGGAATAATACCTTACCTTCCATGGACCCCCAATTGATGGTGTGATATGCTTGATTGATGGCCTGGGAATTTTGGGATTGAGGGAGCTAGTTGGAAAAGAAGTCCATGGCTACTCCTTTCTTTCTGTGTAACCAAGTCCCAGTCTGTGTGCTCATGATAGATGGAGAGTCTTTTGAACACACAGCAGTACCTATTTCCCTTCTGGTCCTGTGAAATAGTGTTATCACAACGGCACCAATTAATAGCATATAATTCCCTCCTGTAATCTTGTGTACTGGGTAAAGAAGGCGTAAAAATGTCAAGAGTAAATGAAAGTGATTTTGCTTGCTCTGACCTGAATCTGGTTAGGAAAGAATATCTTCTTTCCTTTATTACTTTTAAAAAGCAGAGTTGCTTTCATAATAGAGACATTTCTCGAGATGAGATACTAGAGATCATAAAGCGGAGAAAGAAAATGACTCAAGTGCTTTATAAGGGACAGTTTATTGGATCAATGCCTCTTTGTCTTATTACTCTGTGTTTTCCCAAATGGCCTGTAAGTGATTCTTGAATCACTGTGATCTCAGTCTCAATAGCAAGAACTAGGATATATTAAAAGCTTTGGCCTGAGCAGTGAGTGGCTTGTTGTTTATCAAACAAGGCTCCTTTACCCTCTTTGCTGGCATTTCTAGACAGTGCTTTATAAGTCATCAATTTGCTTTTTTTCATCTGAGCAAGATATTCCCTGACCACCTCCTACCATTACACTGAACTGATGCTTGGTTCTCTTTTGTATTTTTCTTAGCAGTTAAAGTGTTGTTCTTCTGGAATGTTTCCATATTTACCTATGCACCATAAGAATAAAAATCAATTATTTGAATACCTGCTATTTGAATGAATGGATGGTCGAATAATGAATAGTCATGGTTCTTTGAGTGGCAAACAATAATTCAATTGTCTTAGGTTGTTGGAGCTGCTACAACAAAATAACTTAGACTGCGTGGTGTATAAACAACAGATGTTTATCTTGTAGTTTTGGAGGTCCGAGAGGTCAAGGCATCTGTCTAGTGAGAACCTACTTCCTGGTTCACAGAGAGTCCTCCTCTCATATGTGCTCATGAAATGGAAGGGGGAAGGGGTCTCTTTGGGGTACTAATCCCATGAATGAGGCTCCACCCTCGCAAGCTAATCACATACCAAAGGCCCCACTTTCTAAAACCATCACCTTGGGGGTAACCCCAGGATTTTGGTGATCAATTCATATAAGTTCTGATGAGACCTAAACATTAAGTTCATTCTACCAATTTAACTTGTTTTAAGCATAAGAGAAAATATTGGCTCATGTAATGGGGAAGCTGTAAGGATACTTCTAGCTTCAGGCAGGGCTGGATTCAGGGATTCAAATTCTAGCATCCAGTCTCAATCTTTCTCTTAATATATCTGAGTTCTGCTGTCATCTAGATTTGAATACATGAAAACTCTGTCCATATAGAATAATAATAAAGTTACGAAAGTTTCTTGGCTAGGATTTCTTAATGTTGGTGCTACTGACAATTTGGAATGGATAATTCTTTGTTGTGTGGGGCTGTCCTGTACATCGTAGGACATGTAGCATCTTTGGCTCTCAGGTATTGAATGGCAATAGCACTACCTTACATTGGGACTACTAAATATGTTCCCTAAATTTCTACCTGCCCGGTAGGGAGGCAGTACAATCCCTGATGAAAGCCACTGCTCGAAATTGACCTTGTACCCATAGTTGTGACCCCAGAGAAAAGGGCACGACTGTCACCTAGTCTCCATATCAGTCTTGAAAGTGATTCTAATTGGCTGTGCATGGATTGTATTTCTACCTCTGGACCAATCAGTGTTTAGTATGCTGAAGGGATTGGGATATTCTGATTGGCCGATTTACAGTTATCTAATGCTGCATAGCAAATAACTCCAAAACTTGATGTCTTATTTACTTTCTCATTGTTGGGACAAAATATCTGACACCGTAAGTTAAAGTAAGAGAGGTTCATTTTGGCTCACAGTTTGAAGAGGCTTCAGTTCACAGTCAGCTGGGGCACAGCAGAGGAGAAGCACTTCATGGCCTGGCAGTGGGAAACAGAGCAGCATCAAGGGAGAAGGAAGGAGATACGACTTTCCAGGCCATGCCCACAAAGATCCACCTCTTCCCACCAGGCGTCACCTCCCAACATCAGACCCATGATCCAGTATCACACACCCATGACCCAGTCACCAGCCAAAGCCCCACCTATGAGCATGTGAGGCTTTGAGGAGACATCTAGATATAAGCCATAACATCTGGCAATCTAAAACATGTATTTTCTCTAACAGTTTCTATGGATCAAGAATCTGGGTTCAGCTTAGTCCAATCATTCTGGTTCAGGTTATCTCACAAGGTGGTAGTCAAGTTGTTTACCAGGGATTCTGTCTTCCCAAAGCTCAACTGGGGTCTGTTTCCAAGCTCACCCACATGACTGCCTTCAGTTTCTCACTGGCTGCAGGACATCTTGTCATGTGACCTCTTCCCAGGCTGCCTGACTTTCCTCTCCACGTGGCAGCTGGCTTCCTCCAGAGTGACATATCCCAGGAAGAGAGGAGAAGAGAAGAGAAAAGAAGAGAAGCCAAAATAGAAACTACAGTCTTGTATAACTTGATCTGGAAGTGACATACCATCGTTTCTACCATGTTCCACTGGCCACAGAGACCAGCTATGGAACACCACAGGTGGAGGCTACACAGGGTGTGAGCACAAGGAGGCAAAGTTGTAGTCAGAATCTCTTTCTTGGACAACAATGGCACAGGCCATGCTCACCACCGTGAAAGAAGCCAAGGTCACGGAATGACAGTGCTGGGAAGTCAGAGAGGGTGGGGGTGGCATTTCCCAAGAGAAAGTCAAGCAGTGCACACAAGATGTAGATGTCTACCACAAATGAATATCAAAATGCACTTCCTCACCAACTCACTTGAGGGACTCTGGGTAGGTTCCAGTAAAAATAGTGCTGTGAATTATTTCCTTCTGTTGATTATTCATTTGTCCTTTAAGAATCTTTTTCTACTGGAGACTGATGTTCCTGGTCAGCACCTTTAATTGTGCAAAGCCTTTCACAAGCAATTTGACTACTGATTTATAGATAGGTTTTGGAGATCTTGGGAGGAGATCAGTATTTGAGTGTTTGTCTCCCATAAATTGCTTCTGACAACTGCTTACTTTCCCTGAAAAGTTCTCATTTCCTTGTCACTCTTCAGTTTTTAGATTTATAGCAGGGTGGGAGCATCAACTATGCCCCACATGTCTCTGCTAGGAAGGAGCAAGGGTACACGTTTTCAGCAGCCCCAGGAAGAGAGGACTGTTTGAAAGGAGGTACCTTGATTCTGTACATTGGAAGAGATTTTCTGTAGTTGGGTTCCCCAGAGTCTATGTGGAATAAGTAAATGCTGTTTTCCCATTAGGGATTAATGGCATATAGAGGAAAGGTGATTTTTACAACTTCAGTCTTTGGTTGAAATTCTGCCAGCTACTGAGCCCTATTGACACCCCACAGCTCCCAGTAATGAGAATCCACTCTTTGTCTTCCCATATCCTTGCCAAATGAAGCTTCCCAGGTACCGTATAACTAACACCCAAGATAGCTGATTGAAAATGTGGCTTCTTTAGAACCTTCCCCCAAAGCTTTAGAAAGTAATGATAACAATGTAGAAGATGAGTGACTCAGAAGATGGATTAAGAAGAAGTCCTGCTGGGGTTTAATCACACAAATGGAGCAATTGCATCCCCTTAATTTATCAACTGATGAAAACAGAAATGCTAAGTGTAGAATCTTCTGTTGCTTAAGCTTGATTTCTTACATAGATCCTTTGTGTCTAACTGGGTGCCCTACCAACAGTGAATATTTTGTGCAGTGTAGGAGAAGGCATCTTTGACTCCGGGCAGCTCAGTAGATCACCCAGCTGAAACCAAGATTTATTGGTCCCTGGGTAGAGGGTTCTAGGAATGGAGCCAGTGAGGCAGGGTGGCAAAGGCGTGCGAATCTATGCACTGGACTTCTCAACTGGATTTCAAAAATGACTAGCCATTTGAAAATGACATTCTTTCATATTTATTTTGTTCCTGAAAATTCCTACCCATCTCAGTCCATTTTCTGTTGCTATAACAAAATACCTGAGACCAGATAATTTATAAAGAATAGAAATTTGATTCATAGTTCTGGAAGTTGGGAAGACCAAGAGCAAGAAGCCAACATGTGCTCAGCCTCTGGTGAGGGCCAATCCTCACTGCATCAGAATGCCGTGGAGGGTGTCCCCTGGTGAGACAGAGCACGTGTGCCAGCTCAGATCTCTCTTCCTTTTCTTATAAAGCCACTAATGCTATCATGGGGCCTCACCCTCGTGACCTCATTTATTATAAGCAACTCCCAATATCTCCACCTCCAAATAGCACTGACATATGAATTTGAAGACTAAGATTCCAAAACATGAAGCTTTGGGGGATATATTCAGACCATAGTGTCACCCCTTTAACCTTCCAGATGACTGAACAGGTGAGAGTAGAGAAGGTGAAGAAAAATACCATCATTACTAAATAACTGCATTTCCAAGGCAAACCTAAAGGGAGGGAAAGGAAGGAGCCAAGGGTATTAAGTTGGCTTTCTCAGCTGCTTCTCATTAGGCTTGATGTTTTAATTTTATATTTGTGATACCCAGAATATTTGGGCAAAAGATTACTGGGAGCTAGATGGATCCCTGGGATGTGGGATTGGTCAGGGGTGGGATCATCACCGGAGCAGTGAATGGGGCATGGATGGCCCATATATGTGTCCCTCCTATCCCCAGAACTCAGGCTCTGGCTGCTCTGCTCAGCCACGTACCTCCTGTTCTCCCATCCTGGGTGACCAATTGACAGGGCTTGGGAAAGGTCAAGGTCTCAAGCGCTGGGCTCAGGGTTGGAGCCTGTCCCTGGCTCTTAGGGGACAAAAGCCAATATTTTATTGCAGTTGTTTTCAATCAGTCTTATTATTTTTTGGAGGGGGGTTTGTAATGTTCCAAATGCTTTTCATCATAGTGAGTGGGGTGGGCACTCAACATGGCCCCTGGAATTCCCTGCCACCTGCAGTGTCACTGGTGGAAGTGGAGCACTGAGAAATTGCTGTGTGATTATTCTCAAAGAGGTTGTACCTCAGCAAAGCGTTGTGAGGCTGCAGGGAGGCAATTTATCCTCTCATTTGACCAGGTTTTTGTTAAAGGAAGAAAGGCAGCAACTACACGTTGGAATGCAACCTTTAGGGAGTAAACAAAATACTTGCCTTTCATTCATTTTCGTAATCTTTTCTGCTAGGTTTCTCCCACCCCCTTTCTTTATTTTTTAAAGGGAAAAATCATTTTGTTGATTTTCCCCTCAAGTAAAGACTTCCATGGAAGAAATGTTCCGGGACTTTTGGTCCTCTGCCCTTCTGACTCCTCCCCAAGCTCTGCTTTAGTCTTATCAGCCGGCTGCAGCCCAGGGTGAAAATAGTCACAATTGGGTCATTGCATAGCTTCATTTCTTACTGTTTATTACGTGGGATGAGGAATTGTTTGTGAGATCCATGCTTCTGTATCAGGTACAATCAGCCGCCTGGTGTGGGGAGTACTCCCTATCTTGAAGGAATAAGGAGTCTTTAGATGAGAACCTTACTTTTAGCCTTACCCAGATACTTCAGAGTCCTCCTAGCGGAGCGGCACTTCTCAGAGGGGAAGTTTCTCCGTCCTTCTCCAAGCTGGTGAGGGATCCGAGCAGCTGGATTACCTGAACTGAGGGCGGCCAAGGGCTTGCAAAGCCGGGTGTGACTCAGCTTCCCCCTTCTCTCCCTTTCTTCCCCCTCTCCCTACTCTTCCTTCTTTCCATCCATGATATATCAGGGTGTTCTAGTGGAGCTTAAATTCTTTTTCTTTTTTCCTGAGAGCTCCCAATATGGGAAGGAACTGGTTGGTTTATTTTTTAAAGCTGACTATAGTGCTTCTGTTTCTCCAGAGAGAGAGAGAGGTGTCTTCATTAATTACAGAATAACATTTTAATAGGCCTTTCATTATGAAACTCATAAATCCAGACCATCTTCTGGAATAGAGTGGCTTGAGAGAAGGATCTAAATAATTTGCAGCATTAAAATGACTTCACTGGGGGCAGATTTGCAAATCTCAGATGATTTTCCTTAAGAAGCAACACTTTGTTTCTTGTCATGGAACTCTCAGAAGTATCTTCCCGTACTCAAAGTTGTAGAGACATAGTTCTTTGGGAGCTGAACTCATGACCTTCGAGCAGAGTCTAAGGAGAAGGATCACAGTGGAGACCTTAGAAGACTTGGCCCCTGGGCTCTGAAGCAGCCAAACCCTCTGCATACCTTTGTCAAAACTTGGTTAATCACTACAGTGCAGAGGTAGGATTAATGGGTGCTCCAGGGTTCAAGCTTGGGGAAAGAACTAGATGGCTGATGAGGTGGCCTTCACAGTGAGGACAACATTCCCTGGGGGTATTGACAGAGCATAGGGCCTGAGTCACTGTTGTCAGGGCACTATTGAACACGAAGGATGGAAGGGTCTTATAAATTTACTTAGCAATCCCTCACTCTCCTAGGTGCATAGCAAATCACCCCAGGGCCACTGGCTCAGGTTCTTGGCTAAAGGAAACAGAGAATGTCAGCCTGCTTCACCCTCAGACAGGTGGCCAGTGTCTTTGAAAGCTTCATGGGGTGGGTAGACTTGACCTGGGACTTGGACAAATGAGTCCCTGTGATGCTATTCCCAGAACACCCTATTACTAATAGTTTGCACTCCTACTAACACTTGATTATAGATTCTTCTTTTTCCACTTACGTCTCCCTCTCCCCAGCCACAGTGAAGCTCCCCAAAGGCATCCCTCCTCAACAGGGTTTCCATACATACCTGTGGAAGAGCAGCCATGCCTAACCTCCTGCGATTCCTTTTCCACAAGCCAATTTGAGGCACAGCAGAACCATGGCTTAGGAACTTGGGATTCTAAAGTTAGAGAATATCAGAGTCGTCAGCTAGGAATCAGTCACACCTCACCAAGTCTAAGACCCCGAGAATCTACCTGATCCTCATTTTTCTCCAAGGTTCTGCTAAGTCGGCACAGGTGAATAATCTGAAGGGGGACAAGATGATCCCCAAGAGTGTGAAAAATGCCTCCTGTTGGCAGAAATTGTCCCTTGCTGCATAAATTCACACCAGTGGGAAACACACACACCATAGTTGAGTTCATTGGTTTTAGAGTCAGAAGGATCAGGCTTGGAATCCTCAGGGTATTGGTCACTGGCCATGTGACCTTGAGTGACATATTTTACTCATGCACTTTTTAGAACAACTGAAGAAGAAGTGTTATTGTTTTCATTTAAAAGCAAGGAAAATGAGACTTACGGAGGTCATGGGAGTAAACTGCTTAGCACATACCTGTCTCCACGTCCAGGATATGGTCCAGAGTTCTGACTCTGTTATCGTTGCTGCCATTGACCTTGGGCCTGGGGATTTCCAAACATATATTAAGAATTTGCTGCTTCTGGATAATCATGATCGTGACATAGCAATGTCTTACATTTATACAACCCTTCAAATCTTACGAAGTACTTTAAATTCCTTTTTCTCGAGAGGGTGGTGCTTGTTTAAGGAGTTGGTCCTGGAGAAATAGGTCTTGGCTTCCCAACAGGAAATTGATTTTTCTGTTTCAAGAAAGAGACGGGCTGCCTTTCTCTTTACAAACCCCAGTGCTTCCACTGTGCACCATCAGCCAGTGGTGTCTTGGTACCAAGCCCTGGGATCGCCCCAGCTATGTTCTCTCCATCTTAAAGCCCCCACCTGGCCCAGGCCAGACACCCCAAGACAGGCAGTGCTGTGGGGGCCCTATGTTGTTCTGTATGCAGATGAGGAGGGGCTGGGCTTGTAGAACTTTCCCAGAAACTCCAGTTCTCTATTCCTGACCCTAAGTAGTTTACTGATTCATTGCTCTCTTTCTGTTTTCCAAGTGGGTTTAAAGGTGTCCTTCTCCCTCCAACAGATGTACCCACCAGGAACCTGTGACTTTAACTTTATTTGGAAAAGGTGTCCTTTCAGATGTAATTAAGAATCTCAAGATGAGATCATCTTGATTATTCAAGTGGTCCAGTGAAAGTCTCCTTATAAGAGACAGAAGGGGAGAGTTGGACACACAGAGGAGAAAGAAGGGGGAGGAGGAGGAGGCAGAGACTGGAGTGATGCAGCCACAGGCCAAGGAACATCTGGAGCCACGAGAAGCTGGAGGAGTGGGGACAGATCCTTTCCTAGGCCTTTGTAGAGAGCTTGGTCCAGCTGTCACTGTGACTTGGGAGTTCTGGCCTCCCAAAGTGGGAGAGAACCAATTTTTATTGTTTTAAGCCACCAAGCTTGTGGTGATTTATTACAGCAGCCCGGGAAAGTAACACACCAACACCAATACACACACACACACACACACACACACACACACACACACACGGTGGGGGAGGGGGAGAAAAAGGAGGAGGAGAGGGAGAAGGAGAAGGAAGAGGAAGAGGAGGAGGATTTATTACAGCAGCCCAGGAAAGTCATATACCAACGAAGACACACACACACGCACAGACACACACACGGGATGGGGAGAAAAAGGAGAAGGAGGGAGAGAAGGAGAAGGAAGAAGAGGAGGAGGAAGAGGAGGAGGAGAAAATTTTAGGTAGGGGAAATACTGAGGATTTTATGTGCACGGAAAAGTGACACCTTCCCTACTGAGGGGGAGGCCGCTGGAACTAGCTTCTCCCCAAGGGCTCTTCTTTGCTCCCTCTACAGGGTTGGAGAAAGGCTAGTGGCTTTATTCAGCTATCTGAAGCACTTCCCCCATTTGTATTCCCTCTGCACACATCGTTTCTCTCCATCACAGAAGGGACTTGCCAAGCAAAGCCTGACATTTTCCAGTTCTTGGGCCTGTGCCTGAAATCAACAACCCTCCCCAAGAAGGGCGAACAAATCCCCAAGATGTCAGCACAGAATTCCTCAGGCTGCCTTGGCCGTGACTTCCCCTTCGCTCCCGGAAGCCAGTGCAGGAGTCTCAAAGCTCCAGTGTTAACAAATAAGTGCTCACTGAGCAGAATATTAAATACAGTTGTTCCTCCACATCCGAGGTTCTGCATCCCCGGCTCAACCTACTGCAGATTGAAAATGTTTGTTATAAATGGAATCTGTACTTCATGCGGAGAGAATTTTCTTACCATTATTCTCTAAATAACAGAATGTAGTAACTATTTGTGTGGCATTTACATGGTATGTGGTAGCACAATGATCTAGAGATGATTTAAAGCATATGGGAGGATGTACATAAGTTCTGTGCAAATAATATGCCATTTTATTTCTGTAAGGAACTGAAGCATCCAAGAGCTTTGCTGTCTCCATGGGAGGGGTGGGGAATCCTGGAACCAATCTTCTGTGGATCCCCAGATGACTGTTTAACTGAGTGGCCCTACTGGCTTTGGGAAAGTTGAGTTTGGAGTGGTCTTCCTTGCCCAGGATGCTCAAACTTTAAGAAAGGTTAGATGAAGGTTATGGAACAGCTTGGTGTCTATTTTCTGGTTAAAATTTTAGCTTACCTGGAGCCCAGGTGACTTCACAAAGTCCCCTTACCCAAGGTGGGTCTAAGTTTTACATGACTGGGCACACTGCCCTGTGCAGCTGAGGCACCTTTTTGGTGGACCAAGCTAGGTGAAGCACAGGGAAAGCAATGCTTGCTTTCTTTACCTTTCCTTTCCTACTCATCTTCTCCACACACCTGTCTAATCCTACAATTTTCTTGTCAGTTTTAAGTCTCAACACAAGCAGACTTTTGCTTAGGTTTATGGAGTCTAGGCTAAGCTGATATCAGTGCTTAATTCTCCAAGTTAAAGCTGCTTATCCTCCAGCCCTGTTGGCCTGAATTTGGCTGGGAAGCCAGCAGTGGGGAGATGTCAGAGTGGGCTCCTTTTCTAGGATTTCTTCATTTCCTGTTTGATGCTTGTCTCCTGCTCCCCAAGGCTTGGTCTACAGGCTGAGGTAGAGGAAGAGAGGAGACAGGAGATAGAGAAAATGCCATCCTTGTTGCCTTGGAGAGGGGCGGATACCTAAGGGCTGGCTCTGATCATGCTGGGTGGAGACACTGTCCCCACTGTGTGGTCACAGGTGCCTCGCCTTGGGTTGGTCATACTGATACTGCTCTTAGCTGCTTCTTCCAGAGGTCCACTGCTCACATGTTCTGTCTGTCTGTCTGCCTATCTATCTGGACTGAGTCTTATATTGCCCAGAGTGGCTTTGAACTCCTGGGTCCAAGAGAGCCTCCCGCTTCAGCCTCCTGAGGTGCTGGAGCACTGGTGCACACTGTGCTAGCTTTGTAGCCTCTTCCTTCATGGTAATTCCTGCCATAGGCAGGCCTGTCGGGAAAGCCCTTTCCAAACAGCCCATGCCTCACGCCCCTCTGCACCCCGTGGAGAACTCCCCTAGCCCTGACCTCTGCTCTCATTTTGCTCTACACCAAGGGAGCCTCACAATGCTTCAGACTTCCCTTCTCAGGATGCTGCAGGCAGGGCCAAGCACCTGTCTGTGTGGAGGTCTCCCAGAATCCAGGGGCCATGTCCCATTCTGCAAGCAGTTTCCTGGAAGGAGATCCCTCTCTTTGCTGACACTGAGGAGACACACAGTCCTCCAGGCCACCAGGGATCCTCCTTCAGGCCTCCTCCCAATGGCTCTCACTGTATGCACAGCCCAAAGGCCGTCCAAGGCTTGTGTCCCACACTCGGCTTGGGCAGCCCTGGGAGGTCCTCCACGGAGGTGCCACTCCTTTTGCAGAGGGTAGATGTGCTCGCTGTCTCTTATCTCCTCTGTGGGGAGCACAGAGGACTCATGGAGTTCGCTTCAGAGCACTCTCAACTTCTCTATCCTTCATCCCCGTCCTCATTGGCATTCCACAGCCCCTATAGGTACTGCTCCCTGGTGCCCATGCATTCTCCTTCAGGACACTATAAGCTCCTCAAGGGACAACGGAGCTCCAGGCCCAGGGCTTCAGTCAGACTTGCACACACTACCACATTAGCATCTCTGCTTTTTTTTTTTTTTTGGTACCAGGGATCGAACTCCGGACCTTGCACCTGTGAGGCAGGCGGTGAACCACTGAGCTAAATCCCTGGCCCCACCACATTAGCATCCATGGTGTCTTGCCTGCTGTGGCTGCTTCCGACTTCAGAGGGAGGGCGGAGCAGATCAGATCCTTGGGAAGAGGAATGAACACGGCACCTGCAAGGCCACTGTCCTCCAGAGGTGTGAGGCCTTGTGTGCTCCCAAGCCCATTGGAGAAGACACAGGGTCCCTCTGGGGAGTGCTGTTTGCAGAATGCCCTAGTCCACCCCACAGGAGGGGAGGCTGATTTGTCTTAATAACAATACTCTGACCCCAATCCTTGCCAAACAATGTCCTGGGGCTGGGAAGGTCCATATGGTCAGATTGTCCCTTCAAGATGAGTGGCACTGTGTTTAAATAATTCCTTTGCCATTTCCAGCAGAGGAGCATCACCTCCATCCTACCTAAGTGGCAAGGCACGTGGGGAGTGGGAGATAGGAAGAAGCATGGGCTATCACAGGAGACAATACTTGCGCTCCTCTGTCCCTAAGTGGTGACATTTGACTGGAGTACAGCATGCAGGTGGGGCATTTGGGAGAGGGGAGGCTTGGGGACCAAGCAAGAGGCCAATTATGGGCCTCCTTGTTGGTCCTGCCCAGAAAGCTGACAAGATTTTAGGCAGGGAATTGGGAGGGATGAGCATTAAGTTGTAGAAATACTCAGCTTCGGGTATCAGTGCCCCGTGGCAAGACAAGCTAGAGGCAGGGACACCAGGTCAGTAGGGGGCGGGGGCAGAAGTCTGAGGAGCAATGATGAGCTTGGACGGCAGCAGTGGCAGCGCGACACAGAAAGTAGGCCCTGGACAGGGAGGCGGGGGGTGAAGCAGCAGGGTGAGGACTCTGTGTAGACAGCAGGTAAGGGAGACAGGAGTGTGGCTTGGGCTACTGGGTGGATGGTGGTGGAATTCTCTGGTGTGGGGGCTGGGAGGGCACACGGTGGATGTACAGGTGCACAGTGTGATTTTCTTTTTGTTGGAGTCCCCACCCTGCCAAGAAAGGTCCTGGATCCCCCATTCCCTAGATAGCCCCAACTCCCTCCTGGCTCCAACTCCTCCTGTTTCACTAGAGAACAGCATACTTGTAGTGTAATTCTCAACACTAACTTGGCTTTTGTTCCTTAGCCAGAGCCCAGTGGGTTCAGCTGCCTTGAGACCTGATCATCTCGGTACTGGCATGGTCCTTGGTAAAACAGCTCCTATTAGCTGTGACTTTCACCCACTTTGAATGGAAAATGACTGTTTAGGTCTATAGAATGGTTGTTCCCATACCGATTCAGCCCCAAATCTGCCATATGGGGATATAGAGCCCAATTGAAGGTCTGATTGTCTTGTTTAGTTTTTCTCTTTTTCTTTGATACCTTCGCTATTTAGAACAAAGTTTAAGGATTTAATAACCGAAGAAAACATCACCTGTCCCAGAGGCTGGCTAGCCATCAACCCCATTATCTCTTCTGGCACACGAGGAGATTGCATTTCCAAAATTCCGTTGTAATTAATCTGGAGCCATACGACTGGGCTTTGGCCAATGGAATGGGGCTAGAAAAGCTGCTTCTAGGCCTGGCATGAAATCCCATGTGCAGTGGTCTAGGCTCTCTCTTCCCTTTGTGTGGCAACTTTCAAGGCCACATGTGTAAGATGGTGGCAATGCAGCTGGAAAGAGTCAGGTTCCTGAGTCGCCTCCTGGAGGACAGCCACCAATATGCTTTGTATGTGCCTCGCGTGAGGAAAAAGCCCACACTGTATCAAGTCACTGAGACTGGGGGTGGTCTGGGTAGGGCTATTTAATACACTAATTCACCATCAGAGCAAGGTTTTCCTGTAGGATTACTCAGGCCTCTCTTCTGCTGGTTTTCTGTACTGGAGCTTCCCTGCTGGGGCCTCATGCTGCTCTGAGAAGACAGCACACAAGCTCATCTTTCTCTAGTAAATCACATCAGCCTCTCACCATGGCACTTTGAAAATAGAGTACATATTGTATCTATTACACACACACAGAGACTTACTTCCATAGCTAATTCTTGAAGCACGTACTTGCTGACATGCACATACTGGAAGAAAGGTCATATGTTCTGCATCACAGTAAGAAAAAAAGTGAGTGGAAAAAAATCTTCAAGCTTCTCAGCAGAACTGGTTTTCAAAATTGGAAGCAGGAAGATGATGGTTTCTGGGGTATGTCCTCAAGCCGCCGCCACCCCGACTCAGAGCTTGTCTTTTGGGGACAGCGACTCGGTTATTTATCACCATCACCAAGGGGACAGCTCGGTGTTTCCATTGTTCCCAGATCAAAGGCCACTGTGTAGGCAGTGGGCACACAAAAGTTAGGATGACACTGCAAGTGGGTTCTGGAGAAAGCAAAGCCATTGCGCATGTAAACAAGATACTGGAGTTGCAATACTTGGCCCTTTTGTTCTTTTCTAAGGGAAGGAAGTTAATTTTGTCACCACTAAAGGTTTTCAGGAAGTATTTTCACCAGAATGGGTAAGGGATGGGGGGACCGATTTCTATGAAGGGCCACTTAAACTACAGGAAGAAAAAATATCAGGGAGTATAGGATTCTTTAAAAAATTATTCAATATCATGACAAAATACAAAAGCTCATTATTTCTAGTTTATTGCCATTGAAGAAAAGTAGAAATGGTGCTGGTGTATAGGAGAGGGGAGTGGCAGCTGCTAAGTTGAGACAGAAACACAGAGATGAAAAGGAAATCAGAAATGGTGGTGAGAGCTCCCTCCCTCCCTCCTTCTCCCTCTGTATGCACATACACACATACTCATAAAACCGTAACTCACATTTTGAAATGAGAAAATTATCATCTGAAACTCCTCTAAGAAGTTTTACTTTCTCCCTACATTCTGGAAACCACAAGTATTCTGGAAACTTGGTCTTTTTCTGATAAAAGTTTCACATTCAAAACACTCAGCTACCCGTTTTTAGCTCACCCGCTTATCTATAAATGAGGCGTGGTATTCTTTATTTCTAAGTATAAAGCCATGCTCTCTCTTTGTGGTTTTTAAAACCTTTTCAGTCTGACATCAGAAATTTGAGATTTAATTTTTGGTCATTGTTATGGAAAGGCCTCTCCCCACATCTGGATTTATGCTCTGTCCAATGAAAGTTAGTTGGGGCCAGAGCTGACTCATGGTTTAGAGCTGCCCGGGCTCAGTTTAGGGTTATGTTTTGCTTTTGTTTTTAAATCCAGTGTCTTTCAATAGACCTTAGGAGAGGAACTAGCAGGCCTGGATTCCAATTCATTAACCATTTGGGTGCTCTTGGCCTCCAACTTTGCTGCTTTGGATTGAATGACTCTTCCTGTGATTTTCTGGTTCTCTGAAGATTCTCATGCTCCGACTGACCCTTAGCTGAGCAGTGCTGCTTTGATTTGTGGGTAACCTTTGCCCTCTTGCTCTTATCTATTTCCCTTTTTAGCCAGTGACACCCTCTGCTCCTTGAATATAGTTTTCTCCTGCAGAGGAAGGTCAGAGATAGAGGAAGCTAAGCCCTGAGCCCTGTGTTGACAATGAAGAGCTTCGGTAAAAGGTGTGGAGGAGGGATATGATTGTGTATTAGTCCATTTTACATTACTATAATAAAATGCCTGAGGCTGGTAGCTTTATAAAGACAGATGATTTATTTAACTCACAGTTCAGGAAGTTCAAGGGCGTACATCTAGTGATGGCTTTCTTACTAGCAGAGTCCCAAGGAGATGCAGGGCATCACATGGGCAAGAGACAAGGAGCATGTGTACCTCCTCTGGCCTCTTTGCTTCTTGTGAAGCCACCATGGGTCCAATCATGAGGGCTTGACCTTGGTGGTCTTGATTAATCCTAATCACCTCCCAAAGGCCTCGGCTCTAGATGCCACAGCTGGATTAAATTTCCACCCTCTTTCTACCTCAGACCAATTAATTTCAGCACACAAACCCTCGAGGGGAAATGTGCTAACCACACCCAAATCGTGTGACATATGGATTCAAACTCCATTTTTGTTAGATTGTTTGTGGATTTAAATTTTAAAATTAATTCAATCCAGTATCTGGTAAAAATATTAAAAAATCAGCTACATTGGTTGACATCATTAGAGTTAAACTGCATTCACATGGTCTGTGTTTAACTTCTCCATATAGATAATCACATTGTTGTATAATTGTTTGCCTCGCACAGCCAGGATATTGGAGCATCCAGGACATCAGTGGAACTGAGACTAGAATCCTTCACTGGCTTCTGTCATAATATACTCAATATATTATGCATTACATGGAAGTCATATGCACTTAGTATATTTGTACCTCTAAAATATTTAAATAAAGTGTTCTTTTTTTAAAAAAAAACCTTTATTATCAAACACACACACATACAAAAATTAAAACCATTCAAAGAAGAAAAGTGCAAGGGAAAAAAACTACAATAATATTCAAATACAGTAGAACTCAATGAAAACAAAACTGAAAAGCACTTGAACATTTTTCCATATAACTTAAGAAAGCATCTCAAGCACGAAAAATAAAGTGTTCTTATATGAAAGAGGTTGACTTCTTGAATTGATTTTTAGAAATGAAAATGCATATCACAAACATGTTTCTTCCATTATCATTTGAAAACAAACGGTCGTAGTTCTTGCTGCCTTGCCAGTTGTGTGGCCTGCAGCTAGCAAGCTGGGTCAGGTTAAAATGAGAAGCCAAAACATTTTTTTTGGTTCTCTATGGCTGGACCATGTGTATTCTGGGGTACTTGTACATGGCAAAGGTGCTGTACTTGCTGTGTGTATCCACAGATCATATTTCAAATTCTGCACCGAATGAACTTATCAGCAGCCTTCTCCCATCTCATCCATTGGCTCTGACAGATCTATCCCCAGCTGGTGCTGACTGCTCCCTGCAGTGCGTGGAGGTCATTAATCTTGTATGTTCTCTTACGCTGAGGTTTTTTTTTCCCCCTCTTTCTGAGATTTTTAAAGCAGATCGCTCCTGTTTCCACTGACCTTTGGAAAATTTGTCACGTGTCCCCCTTTAAACAGGTTGTGTAAAAACCAATTACTTGCATATACCTGGGGTCATGGGGCACTAGTTCTGTTGCCAAGGTGCGGGCCCCAACTTTGCCATTCTTCTTTGTGTCAAAATCAAAGCGAGGGCACCACCAACTGAAGCATCTATTATTTAGCATCTGAGGAGATGCGCTGGAACCGTTCTCATTAGTGATCCTTCTCCAGGGCTGGTGAAGTAACTTCATCTTGTCTCCAGAGCTTCATTGGTAAGGAGCCAGAGACTACAGAGTTGATTGCCAACAGTGACCCGGAGTGCAAGGCCCAGCTGCTACTGTGGACCTCAGTGTACTTGAACCTTGACGAGAGGAAGTCTCTCGGCTATGAAGAGGAAAAGAATTGTGTCCACACAAGCAGAACCCAGAACAATGGAATTGTCTAGCAAAGACAGGTGTTCAGAGAGATATCAATACTTGCCAAATGGAGGGGAGGCTATACAAAACCTGACGGTACACCTAAGGCTTAATAAGCACTCCCTTCACAGTGGCTGCTTATTTGTTTTGTCCTGAATTATTTAGGGAGTCATTTCAGCTGCCTATTTTATTCTACATTTCCATTTTCTCTAGTAAAACAGCTTTTGCTTGGTATAATTATTTAGCAGTGGAAAGACACACTGTTTATTGAATGTTTACACTGCTTTTCACCCCACGTCAAAGTCCTTTGTAGGATTAAAAGTAAGTGATGATAAAACTGCAGAGAAAAAGGCTACACACTCCCATCAGGCTTAATCCTCCATCAAAATGCCTCTCTTCCACATTTCACTTACCAGAACCTGTGAGGCGGGTGTGGCCTTCCTGATGCCTCTTCTATGAGCTCCTGCAAGCCCCGACTCCAGTGCATTTGGTACAGGCACCAAAGCTAGAGATTACTTTACCACTTCTCCAAATTCCTCCTCAATTCATTCCCAATGCTCACTCATGACAGTTCTTGTGGATGCATCCAGTCACTGACACGGCGGCTCATTCTCTCATTTCTGTCTTCTCTTCTTTGGGATCTGACCAGAAGCACTGTGTGGTCTCTGACTGTGAAATTGGACTAACAGCCTTGGCTCTATTCAGACCATTCCTTCAGGTCATCGTTCTGGTAATCATTGGCCCTAGACCCTTCCACACCACTTCTTTCCCTTGCAGCACTGGTTGTACCAGACTCAGCCCAACTCTTTGAAATGGACACAAGGCCCAATTACTTAGATTAAAAAGATAATTAACAACCAAATGCTCGTGATTAAAAAAGAGTTCAATAGTTCACTGGAAAGAGTCCAACAATGTATATGAAAGCCCTTGTTGGTCTTTCTACACTTTTAAAATATTGCTGTTACTCATAAAGGCAGTAACAAATGCAAGTAGCTGCTGTATTTAAAAATATTTGGGTTTAGCTGGAGCAGGCATTTCTGTCTGGCTTGGGGACATGGAGGCAGGGAGAGATACAGCCTCATCCTGACTTCTGAGCTACTGCAAGAGCAGTCGAGCCTGTGGTGGGGGTGTGTGCTCCTGCGGGTATACACAGCTCTGCTCAATGCTGGGAAATGTTCCAGGGACCAGGGCCAAAGAGGAGAATCGGATATGCAAGGAGCTTGCACTCATGGACCTATTTTATACTAGAGGAGGAAAGAATGAAGAAGCAAGGGCAGACATAAATAAGGGTCTGGATGGTCCTCAGCAAGGGTGACTGAACGCCCTTCATCAGCTGACTCCCCCTTCTGAAATGACACCCAGTGGGGCCCTCTACCTTCAAGCCTTTCCCCCATTATGCCCTCATACAGAATCCTACCATGGACGCAATCATTTGGGTTTGCTGGGTCTCATTTCCCTCAGCTATTAGAAGAACGGATTAGATTTGATCTTTAAGACCTTCTTACCTCAGCCAGGAAAAAATGGGGCATGCCTGTAAGCAAGGCACTGAGGTAGGCTAAGGCAGGGGGATTTCAAGTTGGAGTCCTGCTGGGCAATTTAATGAGGCCATGTCTCAAAATTTAAAACTAATAAAATAAAAAGGGCTGGAAATGTAGCTCAATGGTAGAGCATCCCTGGGTTTGATCTCCAGTACCAGTTATTTAAAAAAATCTTTCTTACCTCTATGATTTTGAGGCTATGAGAAACTGAAGAGAGTGAGAGGGGAACAAAGATGGACCCCTCCAATCCCCAGGTCTAGGAAAGTGTGTGTTACAGGTGGGATTTTTTAGCAGATATTTTAAAGGTTTTTTTTTAAGTGAACTACATATTTCTCCCTCTAACTCACCACTACCCTATTAGTAATAACAAACAGAACAGAAAAACCTAGTGCATGACATTGGGCTGGAAGGACAGAATAAAAGTGACGAGTACCTGCTGATTATAGTTCTTGGCATCCTTCTCACGGTCACCATTGTCATGGTGACCACACATGGAGCTACTGTGTGCTGGACCCTGTGCCGTGCAGTTGCTTACACCATCTTTCTTCGTCCGTATTGTAAAAGGGACCAAGTTTCCATTTCGAATTAAGTAAGTGCCCACAAGTGGGAGAGCTGAAATCAAGCCAGGTCTAGACATCTGAGGCACTCTTCTTGTCTTAAGTATATTATGTTTTGCTTTTGTGCAAATCCTTAGCAAAAAGATGTTTATTAATTAAGCCTTAAGCAAAATACAACTATTATATTTTGCTTCCTCAAGGAAAATATATATTTTACTATTGTTCAAATCCTTAGTGAAAAGGTGTTTATTAATTTTACCTGAAGGAAAATCTCCCTTGGTTGAGAACCACTGCCCATTCCAAGTCTCCGCTTCCCCTCTCTTTTCCTATTTCCTTTTCTTTCTCTTCACGCTGTGTGGTAGCAATGCACTACACACATGTGTTTTCTGTCTCTCTCACTAGAGTGTACAGTACTTAAGGGTGGGGCTTTCTTTTGTTCCATGCCATAACTCCAGCCCTGAGCCTAGTATCTCATCCATCATACCTGCTCAGGAGGCTGTGGAACATGATGAGTGAATATGATCAGTGCAAGGAGACAAGATCGGAGAAAGCCGAACAGATGTAAGACCCTGAAAAGGAAAGAGTGAAAAGTAGAGAGAGCCAGAGAGAAGACCCCAAAGGGCCAGAGGCCACAAGACCTTGCATGAGGAAATGCGGTGGGTGGTGAGGCTGCCGGCAGCTCAACGAGCCTGTGGCTGGGGAGAAGCCCTGCAGCTTTGGTTGGCTATTGTTCTGTGGCAGACAACAGATCTTCTTTATTGAATCTCTTGAAATTTACCTTTGGATATGCAATAAGTACTGTGAATCCACAGGCCCCACATTCATAGACCTAATCGATCACAGATTGAAAATATTCTATAAAAATGCATCTGACCTGAACATGGACAAACTTCTGTCTTGTCATTACTCCCTAAGCAGTATTGTACAGTAAACAACTATTTACACTGCATGAGATTGTATCAGGTGTTATAAGTTATTTAGAGCTGATTTGAAACATTTGGGAGGAGGTAAATTGTTGATGTGCAAATGTGACCCCCATTTATGAAGGGATTTGAGTGTCTGTGGATTCTGGAACCCCTGGGGATTCTGGAGCCAATTCCTATTGGATACTGAGAAACAACGATACCACTTAACGATCCTTCTCCTTTGGGCAATGAAAGCAAATTTGTGCCCTGGCCCTTGTTGATGATAGACCTCCAAGAACATCCGACCATGTCTGGAAGAGCAAGAGAAACCCATTTCTCCACCAGGAACCCTAGTCATGCAATACCAGTGACACTAAGCCAGCCTCAATTCTGCAGGTTGGTTTTCTGTAGGTTCATCTTCTCTCCAGGGAAGCAAGAAGGCCTCAAGAGGCTGGTAACAGAGGTGACGTTAATGACAAGGGTGTCACAGTGCAATGTTTTAATGACCAGAAACCACGGCTTCTTCACAGTCATTTCTGAGAAAAGAGTTACTTTGCTTGTGCTCCACTGGTTCATTCGTTTACATCAAATGAGATGATAATGGGTGTGAAAATGTTTGTTAAAGCAGAGTTCCAGCAAAACGTGTGTGTGTGTGTATGTGTGTGTGTGTGTGTGTGTGTGTGTGGAGGGTGACACTATTGCCGTAAGAGGAAATGTCTGCTTTCCTGTTAATGAGGCTTTGAACGGGTGCACATCAAAGTGTTGGTTGGCTGGGAACGTGAAAAGGGCTTGCGTGCACCTTGGGGAATGGATTCTGCCCTGGTTACCAGTGAATCCTTTCAAGGAAGGAAGCCCGGAGCGCGCCAGCTTTCGCTTCTCGAACTTTCCAGATGGGGCGCCACTGAGCTAAACACAGAGACCTTCCAGGCCTCCTCCCTGCTGTTAGGACTGGAGAATTCCTTGGGGCCAGGAAGACTCTGTCTACCAAGATAGCCTTCTCATGTGTGCACAGGCAACAGAATAAAGATGCGGGATGTCGGGAAGGCAAGCTGGGGTCATGCTGACGCTGCTTGAATTTTCTGACATACAAGTACAGCCTTCCTGCCCATAGAGTGGTCACATACTGTAGTGGCCTTTGATGATATTTTCCTACGCAGTCTGAGAAATACAGAATCTACAAACATAGATCAGAAACAGATGCTTTATGTTCAGAAAAGAAAAAGAACGAAAGGAAACAAAATTCCCTGGCATTATATAGACTGCCAGTTTCTTCTATGAAATATGGTTTTGGTAACAGGTGCACTATGTAGGCAAACAGAAGCATCAAAAAAAAAAAAAACAAAAAAAACCAAAAACCTCCTCCTGGTTATAATGCCCTTCGTTTTCCAAAGAAAATCCCTTCTCTGAAAATTCTGTCAAATAAGAACTAGGAAGTGGTTAAAGTCTAGGTTGTACAACTTTTTATGCATGGCCTAAAATCTCAGTTCTGCAACTTGTTGTGGAATGAGGCCAGTTTTGCCTACCACCCTCTACCACTCAATAAAGTGATGAGTTTGGCAAAAGAGAGTTTATTCATGAGGTGGCCGAATGTGCAGGGGAGGGAGCTCCAAGGCTCAAATCTGCCCCCCTCAACCAGAACAAGGCTTATGGGCACTTATGGGGCAGGAACAGGTGGGCCAAGGTGTGGGGAGGCGACTGGAAGTGAGAAGTGGTGTGAACAGTGGCATGCACATGTGTGGGCACCGTGGCTCTTCCATGTTCAGGAAACGGCAGTGTCCATGTGCTGAGGCTGGAGATGTGTCATCCGCTGGATGCTGGTGCCGGTCCAGTGAAAGGCTGCCAGTTTCAACTGGTGGAGCTACCTCCAAAGTTCTGAAAAACTTAGGCAACCGTTGTCCTTGTCACCAGTATGTCAGCAGAGGTGTTATCTATAGCAGAGCTAATAGGAGTACACTGCTTATCTAGGTGATCCCTAAAATTGGAAGGAAACACAAGTGTAACTAAAAGCAAGTGAAGCCTGAGGGTCTGTTGCCAATCAGTGGAGGCTCCTTTGCTGGGTTTGGATAGAAATCACGAATTGGCAACAAAGTGCAGCTCTGCTGGCGGCTCCAGGTTTTGAGTGCCAGTAGCTCTCAGCTCCTAGTGTTATGGTTTTGGATCCTAAGTCACTGGTTACTGCGGCTGCTGAATGGCACAGTAATTCAGCCACTGCTCCCTGCTGCAGGTACTGGAATTGTTCACAGGTAGCAGCATTTAGGTCTCTTTCCTTTTTTTTTTTTTTTTTTTTTTTAAAAAAAATACGGTCCTGGGGATTTAATGCATGGCCTTTGTTCTGAGCAACATCACTAGCCCTTTAAAAAAGGTTCTAAGTCACTAAGATGCTCAGGCTGATCTTGAACTTATGATCCTCCCGTCTCAGCCTCCTACAGTGTTGGGATTATAGGTGTGTACCACCAAGCTAGGCTTTATTGCTTTGTTCACTTGGGACAGGACCTTCTGAGTTCACACTACCCAAGAAATAAGTCACATTTACAGGACCACTGGAGGAAGGTTTTATTTTAACAGAGCCAGTGCTATAGCACAAGGGATCATTATGTGACAGAGAGCCCTCCTAGTCAAGGAGTGAGAGGAGTAGTGCTTTATAGCAGCCACAGGCCTATGATTGGTCCAAATTCAAGCCTGCTGATTGGCCCAAATTGTTCTAAATTCAAGCTTTTTGATTGGATCCTACTGATTGGTCCAAAATCAAGCCTGCTGTGGCCAAGGTAGGCATCTACTGGAGTGGATGCCTGAATCCACAACAGCACAGCTGAAACTGTCAATCAACACACATTCCCCTTGTGGGCATCAGAGGAAAAAAAGAAGATTGGGCTATTTCTGGTCCATCTCACGTCCATTCAGGTTTTTCCTTGATGCCACTTCCCTAGCCATTTTCTGAAACTGTCTGAACCTCTATCATATAAATAAAGTGGGTCTAAATATCCACATTGTAAATTAGGAGGAAGAGGCGGGACTAAATAGTATATTGTGTGAATAGTATAGTACACAATGTTAAACAGAAATTTCATTAAGCCATTATTTTGGACTAAGCTTCTGCACTGGGCCCCCACCGATCCGACTAAAAATCAAAATGGAGTCACTTATGCTAAAGTTCTACACCATCAAGCTAAAAAAATCCTGTTTATGTGACCTTTCAAGAAACCAGAAGAAACAGTTTCATGAAATAGCAGCAAATGTCTCAGTTTCAACTGGCATGCTGGGTTTTAATCCTTGCACAAAAGCAGTGACATAAGTAACCTCATGTTAGCCAATCAGTTATTTTTCTATTGTTCTGTTTTCTTACAAGGAAAATAACTTTGAAATGACCAAACCACTTTTTGTTTCAGTTTTTTTTTCTTGCAGCCCTTCTCTGTCCATAAATCTAACCTCTTCCTCTTAGCGTAGTGAAGTACTTGTTCTATTCTGTGGAATGAAGTGTTGGCCAGATTCTGGGACAAGACAGAGAGTCAGTTATGAGTTTTAAACAACATTGTTGTCATGTTGTCTTGGGACAATAGAAAGTACTCAGAAAATGGTAGAGATTCTTGAAATTATTATTAGCTTCAGTGTTGGATGTGTTTTGGTTTTTTTTTTTTTTTGTCTAGTACCTGTAGTCAAGTAAAGCTAGCAGGCAACATTAATGACTCTGGGAGATGGTTGTAGATGCCAAACCATATCACTATTAATCCCAGCTACTCCAGGAAGAGGGCAGCCAATTAAGAGGGTGTCTGTTAGACACCAGCCCAACCACCATGGCAGTAAACAAAAATATATGTTTTGAGCTTTTCCTATGTGTGCTAGACATCATGGGAGACATGGTTCTGCAGAGAACCATGTTTGTGCTTGCAAGGCAGGCGCTGGAACCACTGAGCTAAATCCCCGGCCCCTTGAAGCCTTCTTAATGTCAATGAAATCAGGTACAACCAGATATCTACTCTGGATTTTAGAACATTTTAACAATAGGGTCTGCTTCAGTTTGGTTCTTAAATGTGCCTTGAAGGACCATGTGTTAGAAGCTTGGTCCTTAGCTTGCTGCAAATGAGACTTAGTGGAACCTTAAGAGGTGGGGTCTGGGGGGAGGTTTAAGTCATGGGAGGACCTTTACAGGAATGTTGGGATCCCAGCCTTCCTCATCCTCTCTCTTTCACTTCCCACCCCATGAGGTGAGCAGCTGGCTCCACCACACCCTCCCTGTCACAAGGTGCAGCTTCACCACAGGCCCAAAGGGCAATGGGGCCACCCAACCATGGACTGAATCCTCTGAAACCCTGAGCTAAATAAACTTTTCCTCTTTTTAAGTTGGTTTATTTCATATGTTTTTTTCAGTAACACAAAGTTGACTAACACAGGCTCAGTGCTATCAGTTGGGGGTGGTAAAAAAAATGTGATCTCTAATTCTGTCTCTGACCCTGAATATCCAGCCAGTTTTTCCTAGACCCCTTTCTCTCAACAATTACTTTGTTAGGACCTGCATTCTGTCAAAACAATTGACTCCCTCATGAATCAAATCATTGGTTAATTCAGTGAAAGGAGATAGTTGTGCCAACTTTCCAAATGAACTGTCTTGAAGCTGTGGGGAAGTAAATAAATTCTTACTTCTGTGGGAAGAGCTCATTCATTCAACCTCACAGTTGACTCCTGGGAAAAAAAATAATTTTTTGTCCCAAAACTGAACTCTGCCCTACTATTATGCTAGATTACTGGTTCTGCACAAGTAAGGAAAGAAAAACCTCAATGTAGAATTCTTATTCTCAACATAGTATTTCTTTATTTAGAAGCTTTTCCTGGTTGGGAGGTTGTTGAGCAATCTACCTACTCGGCAGTTGTTGGGGTTGTTTTCACACTGCTGAGATGAGATGAGATGACTGCTGTGAGTGCCGCATCAGAGAAGTTGGTCTTGCTCTCAGCCTTCCTCTGTTGGCTGGAATATGGAGCCTTCTTTCCAACAGCAGCTTCCTTGAGGATTGAAGAATAGTGACCCATGCTCACAGCATTCAGTTGGCATATTTTGCTCATCTGGACCAACATAAAGGCCTATTTGGACTTCATATTGACAAATTCTTATTGAATGCACCCTCTTCACTCCTTACCTCACCCTCACACTCTGCCTAATTTCTCTTCTTTGCACTTGTCTCATCTGACTACTTGTTTATTTGCCCTTTGTCTGTCACCCTGACTAGAAAGTGCTATGGTTTGAATCTTGAATGTCCTCCAAAGGCCCATATGTTAAAAATTTGGTTGCTAGTCTGTAGTGCCAATGGGAGTGGTGAAACCTTTGGGAGGCGGGGCCTAGTGGGAGGAAGTTAGGTCATTGGGGTCATGTCCTTGAAGGGGATACTGAGATCTTGCCCTTCCTCCCCCTGTTCCTTTCTGGCTACCAAGAGGTGAGTAGATTTGCTGTACCACCTGCTCTCTGCCACAAGATTCTGCTTTGCCATGAGCTCAAAAGACTTGGAGCCAAATGAACAATCTCTGAAACCATGATCCAAAATAAACCTTCCCTCCATATAAATTGATTATCTTAGACATTTTTCCACAGTGATGGAAAGCTGACTAACTCAGGAGGTAAGCTTCATGAGATCCAAGACTTTATGTAGTTCTCTGCTGTATCTACAGACCTAGAACAGCTGGCACTTAGCAGGTGGCCCATGGATATTTGATGACTAAATGAATGAGTACCAAGCACACCTAAGAATTGGGTACAGTCAGAAAAGACTTTTTAAAAACGCTAAGATTTTGATCTTTTAGAAGATCACGATCTAGAACAAATGGACCAAAAATGACTGCTGACAATAGTGCTTTATAATAGGGAGGAGACTGGCCATAGGCAATCATTCATATCTGTCTTCACTATTTGAGGATATGCCTGTGGAGAAAAATCAATTTATTGAGTGATATTGAGAGCAACTGATAGAAGAGACAGGGTGAGATTTTTGGCTTGATGACAATCTCAGACTTGACTTAAATAGTTTTGGAGTGCTTTGAGTATCACCAGAGATGCATAATCATAGCTTGGAGAAACTTCTGTCAGGAGAATGCAATGACCCCCCAAACCAAAGTGTTTTAAGAACTCAGTTTCCTGAGACTCTTCCTAGACATACTGCACCAGAATCTGCAGGGGGGAGATTCTCTTCCCAGGAACCTCTGTTTTTAATAAGCTCCCTGGCAATTTGTAAGCAGCACTCTACAGAAGGATGCTGGGGAATCCCTGCAATGGAGGACTCAGGAGTCAGAGGAGCATTTGGAGTGAATGATCTACATCTCCTAATCATACGGCCTCATGGTTCCAGAAAATCATAGAGGATCCTATCGACTAAATAATGGTAATGACATTTGTGTAGTCTTTTCTAGGATTTTCATCCAAATAGAAAACCAAACCAAGGGAGTCAGCCTAGGAGCCCAGCAGATGCTTTAAACAAATATGGAGTAAAAGTCCGTACATTCTCCCATCCTTCAGGGGTAGAAATGACTGGACTTTAAATTCCCATGTGCAAATAACCTACCTTCCAAACTGCTGTATTGTTGTCCAGCTTGTAGTGATGCATTCTATTTATCTCATCCCCAATAGTTAGAGCCTGGAAAAGAAAGTGAAATAATGGGCCAGCTTCTTTCAGAAGAGTTACCGATGGAAAAAAAAAGTGTTTACTGAGGCCACTGGAGAGCATAAAAATATTTTTTGTTCATGCCACTCCATCCCACCACACTATGGCCCGATTCTGGTTATGTTCTGGACCTTTCTATTCACTGCATCAGTCTTGGGTGAGATTTGGCAATTAATATGGGGAATGAGGAAAGGTGTTGAAGGTCAGTTGCTCAGCTCTTAAGGCAAATAACTTTTATTTAGGAAGTTGGACATGGAGAAGTGGGGAATTCCTAGTACAAGTCCAGCCTGTGTTGATCATCCACAGTACGTGTTCATCAAATGCTAGCTATTGCAATGGTTATTTATTGGGTATAGAATTGGAATGCAAACACACAGTTGAACAATCTTGTGAGTCTCCTACTCTCAGGGAGCTCAGAGTCTAGATGTGTTGACATAATCACAGCCAAAGTGACGTTAGAGGTCCGTCCTTGATGCATGTGGCAGGAGCATGTACAGAAGTGCTGCTCTCATTGTGTCAATGGGGTTGGTTACCTGTACTGCCTGGGTCACTAATATATCTGGGCTGAAAGACATAGTTGCCTTTGTTTGTTTTGAAATTGGAAGGAGGAAAGACTTATGCTTGGGTTCCAGGATACTGAAGCGAGGGACAAGTGCATGGAGGGGAACACATTGTGTCCTTCTTGCCTTGCCTGGGAGGCTGGCTCTTCAGAGAGAGGGTGTACAACAAAAGGTGAAGGAGGCTCTGTCAGATTCAGCGTACACATACAGTAGTGCTTTGGGGTTCAGGTGATGTGATAAGCTACAGGGTGGGAGGAGAGCTGCTTCCCCATGTGCTGCCACATACCAGTGCAGTGCCAGAAAGCAGAGGAACCAGGAGGAGTTGAGTTCTGACAAAGACAACAGATCTTGGGCAGAGAAGGCACACTTCCTCTTTGTATATCCAGGGAAGACCAGGACTGAAGTTGCTGAGCACAATCATGGTAGCCTTTGGGGACTCAGGGACAACTGGGGGTTTATTTGAGGGTGAACTTAGGTCTCAGGTCAGAAGGTTAATGAACTAGTAAGTCAGGTAATTATTTTGTATCACAGGCTGAGAAAGCCATGGCCATTTTTTTTTGAGACAGTCTCACTGTATCATGCAGGCTGACCTTGAACTTGCTATGTAGCCCAGGCTGACCTTGAACTAAATATCCTCCTGCTTCAGTCTCCAAAGATGTGCACCACAAACAATGCTTGGCCTTCTTGTACGTTCTAGGAGCTGAGAAAGGTGCCAGGAATTCATGAGAAGCTGGGTGGATGAAGGCAGGGACAAATGCAAAAAGGACATGAAGGACGAGGAGCTTTCTAGGCTGACACAGGTCAGTAAGCATGTTGAGCATCTCCGTCATGCTTCACCAACTTGTCCCTAACACCAAGTCTCAACCCAGCGCCTTGTTGCACCTTCTAGATATGCAGCAGACAAGCGGTATTTTCATAGGCATACCCAGGAAGTCCACTGTGGACTGCTGGACCCATGATTGCCCACTTGGTCTTAGGTAGGGCTTGGAGTTGGCCTTAACTGCTGAAGCAGGACGAAGGAGAATGCCTCTGCTTGTCTACGTTCAGATCACAAACTCATATATACATACCTAGGAGGGAGTGATTCTTATTAAATACTTATTAAAGGGTGTTGTTTTCCCCTAGTCCCTCTTGCTGTTGCCATGGCCAGTGTGCTAGGCTGGTTGATGGTGTGCAGGATGGGGGGCAGAGGACACTGGACCCCACACAGTGCAGCGCAGATGATTCAGGGAGCTGAGATGAAGGGACCAGCAGCTCAAGGGCCAGAGAGACACTGGAAGGCTGGGCTTGAGCTGGTTCTCCTGGGGAGCCTTCAGTGATGCAGTGTGACAGAGCATGCCACGTTGGTCTGTGTGTTGCTGTCAGGAAGGGGTGCTTATCTTGATCAAAGATGTCAAGGAGCTTGTGACTCTCGGGCTGCCAGTGTGAAGCATCAGGCCTGGGAACTCGGCCCCACCTTCAATCCGCTGCTATCTGCACAGATGGGACCCGGTGAATATCTGCAAAGATTAGGAGCTGCCCTCTGTCCTGTTGGTCCTCTGTCTCTTGGGTTTGGGGGGACACAGGTAAAGAAAAGGTATAGACCGTGGTGACCAGGATGATCGCTCCCACAGGACTACACAAAAACAAACAAATGGTAGAAGTGAAGGGACTTCATTCCACTAAAGCAAAATGACAACCATCCCTATGCAGCTGTGCTGCCTGCCATGCAATCAAAAGATGTCCCCATTTCCCACTCAGCCTCCTTTCTGCCATCTGGCACCTGCTCAGGGGACCCTGGGGCTTTCCATCCTTGTGCTGACCATCCTGCAGATCCGAGCAACGGACCATGCTAATTTCCCTCACCTTGGGTCTGCATTCCTCGTATGTGATGTGTGGATGAATTAGAGGGTGCCGTGTCACCGTGCAAGCTGAACATCAGCTCGTTATGCCTGCCAAGAATCGGAGGCTCTGTGAAGATTAATTATTGGCTCTGCTTTTTATGTGCTCTGTCATTAGTCAGACATCTCTTTTGCTCTGAGAAGTTAATGCAAATACTTCATTAAAGCCAACCTTTCCTCTGTGTGTGTGTGTGTGTGTGTGTGTGTGTGTTTGTGTGAGACCATCCATAGTGTATTGTTTCTCAACACAGAGAGGGCACGGCACTGAGTGAACCGAGGGTGGGGCAGGGGGCTGGGCTCTGCCTGGGGAGAGGGCGGCACTGTGTGTCCCAGGTGTGGCTCTGAGACCTGTCCTACAGCACACCTGCCTGAAGACACTGGCAGAACCTGGGATGTGTGCATGGTGGCAGGCGTGATGCTTTCAGCAGGAGAGTTTCCACAGAACCTTCTTGCATTAGATTCAAGTGGCTTTCCTTCTGCTCTGCTATTATTTAATTAACTAAACCTAGACTTTGGCATCTCAAGAGGCAAGCAGGACAACCAGTATCCATGATGACGTACTTGGGCCTGGTTGATTGGACAGGTTGTATTGTTGTTGGAGGTGGGGACTGTCCTAGGTTCGTGATATCCCGAGCAAAGGACTGAGCAGGACACCGGAGGTAAAAGTGAGAGCATAGATGTGTTAGTTGGGATATGGTTCTCCGGTGGGAGTGAGCCAGTGACAAGAGCTCATGGCCCTGTAGAAGCCGGGTGTCAGAGCTTCCTTGTGGATTTTACAGAGAGGGAGCAGCTCTTTGAACTGGTGCTGTGATTCACTCCAACCAGGGACAGGGCTGTCTCCTCCTTTCTGTTGGAGGAGGAGTTTTTGCCTCTTTGTGGGCTTTTGAGGAGCTGCTATGGTGGCCCAATCCCCCGGATGAGTGGTTAAAACCACAATGAAAGTGAGATTATAATTAATTACAATTGAGTTGGGCTCACGTTTGGTTATTTAGGGTATTCTAAGGCACATACGTCCCAGGCATGGCCTCATTGTTAGAGGTGGGTGCTCTTTGCGGTTTCTAGGAAGCTTATCTTGGGTCCCTCAGAAACCTATAGCACATGTTCCCTCTTGTCTTTCTCGGCTGGGGTCCAACGGTCAGAACCGGCACTCTGTGGTTTTGAAGGCCCCTTCTTTTCTACTCTGGCCTTTGGCTCCTTCTATCCGGCAATTTTTCCTGTTTACCTCCTGCCTTAGTATGTTTTTGGGGGGGAGTGGGGATCATAATGTCTTTATCATGTAAATATTACATGAAGAAAACTTACATTAAGTATCAAAAAAATTTTTACTATCTGTACATTTTTTCTTGCAGTTCTTTTACATATATACCTTAAGACAAATTCACAAATGGTCAGTAAAAAAGTGACCTAATTAATGAAAAAAATGAAAAGTGACATCGTGACTAATAAAACAGGACTTGTCCTTGTCTTGGCAGATAAATATCTTTCCAAAATTATTTCAAGTCAGTATGTTTCTTGTTTAATGTTTTTTAGTAGAACGGGCAATGTTGTTCCCTTGAGTTGTTTTACAAATGCCAAAACCAACCAACCAACCAAACAAACAAACAAAAAGTTGTTAAAATTGGTAGGCAGAGCCAGGTGTGGTGGCACACACATGTAATCCCAGCACTGAGGGAGGCTGAGGTAGATCATAAGTTCAAGTCCAACCTGGTCAACTTAGTGAGACCTTGTCTCAAAATAAAAACGCCCAGGAATGTAGCTCGGTAGCCAGTGGTAGAGCACCCCTGGGTTCAATTTGCAGTACCATCAGAGAAAGAGAGAGAGAGAGAGAGAGAGAGAGTTAGTTAGTTAGTTCCCAGGCTAGCCCATAAAGCTTTTTAAATACAAACAATGCTGCACCACAGAGCTGGTACCTGCTCTCCAGGAAATGGTTTGTTCCTTCTGTCCTGGCCACTTTCTAGGTGAAAATGAATGGAAGAGACTAAGTCCAGTCCTGTGTCATTCATGCATTCTCTGAGGAGCACACACCCTGTCCCAGCCACTGAGCGAGGAGGTGAGGATGCTGAGATAAGCAGACCGAGTTTCTGCCCAGTGGGAGCCCACGGCTTAGTGAAAAAGCAGATGAGTGAATCAGCTTCTCCAGCACAGAGCAGGACCTCTGGGCTCAGGGTTGTGCAGGCTGCTTTGGGAGTACAGACTGGGTCCGGTCTGCAGAACTGCATGTGGTTCTAGAAAGAAGAAATCAAAGGAGGAAGTGAGGCGACCATACCCAAGCAGCAGTTCTCTAGTGGGTGTGGGTAATAGCAATGTAGTAAAGTAACCAGGAAGACATGTTTTGAGCATTTATTACCTCTATTTTTAATATAATTTAATTGTAATTTTTAATAATGGCTGTATTTAGCAACTGGCTTGCAAAACCCTGGACATTAACACTCAGCCCTTGTGAGCTCCAAAACACCACCACCACATATCTCTACATTTAGATGGGAAAGACTGGCTTCTAATCATAAAAGGCTGTGGCACTTGGCTGCTGAAGGGAAATTCATCAACAGGTGGTCACATGTGTGTGGAGTGAATGAAGGCATTTGGAAGAGCACCTATTGGCTATAATGAAAGCACACTCCTCTTTCTTTCTTTCTTTCTTTCTTTCTTTCTTTCTTTCTTTCTTTCTTTCTTTTTCTTTTCTTTTTTATTTACAAGATCATGTAACTGTAGAATGCCTACATTTTAACTAGCAAATACCGTTCTTACTGTCATCAGTTCCCCTTCTCTGCTAGTGTGATTTCCTACCCTTCTTCTAAAAGCCCGGCTTAGAGTTTGAAACTAAGCCCCTTCAATTTGATCCTACTTTGTTTAATTTGGAAGAACAACCCAGAACAACAGTAATTTTTGTGTGCAAGTAGGTTCCAGAATATGGTGTCATCTCAGGTGAACGCCTGCTAATTAGCTAGCAGGGAGCTGGCCTTTGGGGGACTGCTCTCACCAGCTGCTTCAGGTTGTTTACACTGTGAGACATTCACCTTTTTCTTGCAATTAGTGGTGGGGCCTTTACACTCTTCCTTTTAGTCACAAATGCCAAGCAACCTCCCCTCGTGCCTGCTCTTCTCCGACATGTTCTTCTGTGAGTGACATGTCCAGAGCTTAAGGATGCAGCAAAGAAAGGCAAGCCAGTGGTGTGCCAAAGTCACTTCTTTGCAAGCACAGAAAGTAGCCATCCGCCAGCCTCCACCAGGAACATACTGATGAGACAGTTCCTTTGTCATTCACTCGTTTTCATTTATTTTCACTCCCTCATCCATCTAATAAAGAAGTGCCAAGTGTGGAATCTCAGCAGTGTGAATATTTAAACATTTCAAAACCTTCATTACCCTTGCCTGTAGAAGAAAGGATACTGAGGTGTGATAAAAAATACAGTGAATGGGCCAGGGATTTAGCTCAGTGGTTCCGGTGCCTGCCTCACAAGCGCAAGGTTCCGAGTTCAATCTCTGGTACCAAAACAAAACAAAACAGTGAATGTCTAAATTTTAAAATTTTATTATTCATACATTGCCATTTCATCTTTCTCAAAATACTCCTGTAGCTTCAAATATCATTCTTGCTACTTTCTTTTTTTGGTACTGGGGATTGAACTCAGGTCCTTGTGCTTGCGCAGCAGGCAGCAAAACCACTGGGCTAAATCCCTGGCCCTCTTGCCACTTTCTGAAGCAGCTCTGGAAATCCTCTTTCATGAGTGTCTTTAGTTGTGTTATTGTGGCTGCCTCAATATCCTGAATTGATTCAAAATGTTGACCTCTCATGGTCATTTTGACTTTGAGGATGAGCCAGAAGTCACGCTGTACCAGGTCTGGCGAATAAGGTAGATGAAGACACATCATAATTTTTTAATTTGTTGTAAATTGCTATAAACACTTTGAATCAATTCAGGACAACAAGGAATCCACAACACCATAATGAAAGACACTGATGAAAGAAGACTTTCAGAGCTGCTCCAGGAAGTGGCAAAAATGATGGGATAAGTGTGTTGGAAGCTATGGGAATATTTTGAGGAGATTCATGACAATGTGTCTCTTATAGTACGTTTAAAAAATTAAACAATCATATTTTGAACACATAATCAAAACATATGTAGAAATAATAATGAAACAGAGAAGTAAAAACAAAAGAAAAATATTCATAATCCATAATTCATTCTCAAAGATATTTCCTGAGTCTCCTCACACTTTTTAGTGCTTAAATAGTAGTTTTGCAAATTGGGACCATATTTAATATAATGCTTTTAAAATTTAAAATTATATGATGAATTACAATATTTATTTTTTGTTTGTTTTTGTGGTGCAGGGGATGGAACCCAGGGCCTTACCTATGCTAGGCAATGCTGTACTACTGAGCTATATTTCAAGCCTGAAAAAGATTTACTTTTAATAAAGCTTTGGGGAAATATTCTTTTGGGCTTTTTGTCGTGATGCTTTTTGTATTCCTGGCCACTGTAGAAATGCAGTGCTGGAGCAGAGGGAATCTAATGGCCAGGGCAAGCCTTTCTGCTGAAGATGCTGGGCCTGTGATGATGCGATAAGACAACCTGAACCTTGGAAACTTGTCACTGGTTTTTTTGTTTCTTGGTGTCATTTGGATTCGAATCTTTAATGTTGGAAATTAGATAACTTAATGCGTGTGTCGGTATCATTTCCTGTAGCTTACTCAGTGAGTGGTAATAATATTTTTAAATGCAAATTTGCATTACCAGTGCTAAGAAGAATCTGAGAAAGGAGCATGAGCACCAGGTTGCCTCTATATTAGAGAGAACAGCAGTTTGTTGGGCCTCAGCCAGGGTGAAGGCAGCCAAGGTCAGATTCCTCTCCTGAAACAGCTACCCATTCTTACGTTGGAGACGTGTAGTTATAGCACCTTCCTTTGTCTCCGAGTAAGTCCCAGAGATGCTAAGATGCGGCTCTGAGCCCAGCTGCTCTCAAACACAATGTGCAAAGAAGGCAGCTTGGGGTGGGAGCAGGTTTCACAGAACAGTCAGGGGCAGGAGAAGGGCTATCCCCCACTCCACCTTTGTTCCTCCCATTCCACTTCCATTCCTGGGGTGACCGCAGCTCATTCCCACCATTGCCTCTCTCCCTGAGCTCCAGACATGGCCAGCATCTTCTGGATAGTTCTACAGGATGTTGCCTTCCACCATGAATGAGGATAAGGGAACACATGGTATCCCTGCACCACTAGCTTCCCGCTTCACGGTCCTCTTCTTGTGTCCTTCAGAGCTGTGCCTTTACCTCCAGGCCGGTTCATCCTTCTCTTATACTGAGTCTCCTCTCTGCCCCACCGCCACTGGCTTGGTTCAGGCCCTCACTGTTTCTCCCCTGCTAGCCCCAGGACCCTCAAGGTGGAAAGCCTCATTCATTTAAATAAAAAAGTTTTAATATAACAAATGGGGGGTTAGATAAATAAATTGTATTCATTCATGCAATGGAAACTTATCCAGGAAACAGCATGGATGAGTCACTAAGGCATTATGCTGAGCAAAACACTCAAGTCTTAAAAGGTTACATGCAGTATGATTCCATGCATCTGATATTCTGGAAAAGGCAAAACTATGGGAATGAAGTCCAGTGGTTGCCAGGGGCTGGGAAAGTGGGAGGATTTGATGACAAAGGGACAGCATGAGAGAATTTTGGGGGCACTGACAGTGCTCTGTATCCTCATTATGATTGTGGGTGCACTTATCGACATGTGTATTGAAACTCACTGCAGGTACACAAAAATAAAGACAGCAATGAGTTACAAATCATTGAATAAAATCAGAAACCATGAGTTCGTATTCATATAAATAAATAAATAATAAATATCTTCCCCAAAGTGCTAGTTAGAAAGGTGAAAGACTATAGGGCACTATCTGGTGGACCCCCTTAATGGAGTGATCAGCACGAACATCATCCATAGCATACAAAGCTGAACCATTTGCCATCTGATGAGCTGGCATGCAGATGACAGGGGGGAGACCTCGCAGGCTGTGACCTGTGCAATCCCACAGGGAAGTCCCTTGATTGGTTTCATGTTCTGCTGTCACTGTCTTAGAATTTTCAGTAATTTTTAAACAAGGGATCTGTCATTTCGTTTTGCAGTTAGCCCTGCCTATCATGTAGCTGGTCCTGCATACAGCAGCACTTCTGTGATATTCCCACTAAAATTGTGTGACCTGAATTTGATCATGAACATGAGGCAAAACCAAATTGGTGGGTATTGTACAAAGTCAATTATCTATACTCTTCACAGTCAAAGTCAGGACAATCTCTGGAAGTCCAAAGAACAGTTTCATCTTGGAGACTAAAGGCCCATGACAAGTAACTGCAGTGCAGGCTTCTGTCTTGGGTCCTTTGGCTACAAAGGGTGTCATTGGGACAACCACTGAAACTTGAGTGAGGTCTGAAGATTGGACAGCAGTGATGAATTAGTGTTAACTTTTTCATCCTGATGGTCACACACTAGATCACAAGTTCAAACCTAGCTTTAGCAAGACCTTGCCTGAAAATAAAAACTTAAAAAAAGAAATGTGGAGGATGTAGCTCAGTGTGAAGACCCTGGGTTCAATATCTAATACTGAGAAAAGAAGGAGAAGAATGAAGAGGAGCAGGTGGAGGAGGAGGAGGTGGAAGAGAAAAAGAGGAAAAGTGGAAGAGGAGAAGGAAGAAGGAGAAGGGGGAGATGGAAGAAGCGAAGAAGAAGGAGAAGAAGAAGAGGAAGGAGGAGGCGGCATAAAGCTAGAAGGCCAGTGAGACTAATTCGGAGAGGAGACATAGGAAAGTAGTAGGAGGAACAGTCGGGGATATAGTGGTGATTGAATTGAAGCTCCGGTGAGGATTTGGAGTTTTGTTCCCTGTGTCCTGGGAGACTTTGGAGAGTCTTCCAGCAGATGGGCTTAGTCACTTTTCTCATTGCTGAGACAAAATACTCAACATCTAAAGTTAAAGGAGGAAAGGTTCATCTCGGCTCACAGTGTGTAGAGGTTTCAGTCCATAGTTGGCAGGCTCCAAGGCAGGGTGGCATGGCAGAGGGCATCACAGAGGAGAAACAGTTCTTGGCGGGCAGAAAGTAGCAAAGCAGCAGCCTGCCCCTCCCTTTTATCGTTCTGGGCCACCTGCCTTTTGGGTGATGCCACCCACACCCAGAGTGGGACCCCCTTAATCCCAGTATCATACCTTTAATCCCAGGATCACACCCTTAATCCCAGCATCACACACCCTAGATCCAACCACTTCCAAAAAACCCCACCTACACCACATGAGGCTTTGGGGGGACATCTAGATACAAGGCATAGCATTCTGCCCCTGGCCGCAAAGACTCAGGCACATCCCCTCACGCAAAAGCCATTTAGTTCATCTCCAAGAGTTGTCAGAGTCCTGACTGTTTCAGCATTGCTGGAAAGTCCAAGTCTAAAGTTTCCTCTGAGAAAAAGAAAGCTAAACACTTCCAACACTCATGGCACAAGATAGACATTTCTATTCCTAAAGGTACAAAAAAAGGAGATAGAAAGGAGTGGGAACAAAACAAGACCAAAATCCAGCAGGGCAAACCTTAAACCCAATAGTTCCATGTCCAGCATCTGGTCCAATCTGTGGCAAGTTGTGAATGCCAAAGGGCCTGGGTGGCTCCACCCCTGCAGCACAGCCCCTGGTTGTAGCTCCCGTGGCTTCTCACCTTGGCTGGCTTTGCTCACTCCTTGCTGTTTTCCTCAGATGATCATGTTCTGGCTTCTCCAGTCTTCCGGGGTCTCCCCTGCACCTTGACTTCACACACACAGCTTCACACACTGCCCTCAGGAGGACACTGTCTGACCTCCCAGGCCTCTTCTGAAATCGGGGTGGAAGCCTTCCTGACCCCACAACTCTTGGATTCTGCATGCACCTAAAACCAGAACCATGTGGATGATGCCAAAATTTGCTACCAGCTGGAGCAGTAACCAGGCTTCCGCGCTCTTGGCTGTAGGGGAGCAAGTGCCTGGATTACTGATTGCTATGAACCTAATCCCAAGTAATGAATTCTCTAGCCCACTGCCATTCTGGAACATGGTGCTCTGGAGCTGTCTTCAAAGAAAACTCATTCACTGTTGCAATTTTGAGGCTGCAAAGCTAGAGTCCTGGTGGCTCTTGTAATGTCTTCAGGCAATCTTTTCTATTACCCTGTTCCTTCTCAGCAACCAAGTTCTCCTCTGCTCTATCTTTGCAGTCTGTAGTTTTACTAGAGCTTCCTTTCTGCTATAGAGAGGAAGAATGGGGATCAGCTGGGAGGTGATGACAATATTCACTCTCTGATGGGTAACTGGGCTGCAGAAACCTCTCAGAAGGCTGAGCAGCCCACTCTCACACAGCATGGTGGGACTTAGCTCCAGTAGCAGTGATGCCATCTGACTGCCTTGGGTCCCTGTCCTCCTTTGCAGACCTGCCAGGCAGTGTCCACCACAGAAGCTGTCAAGGGTGCTCCTATCATTACTTGGTAGGAAGGTTGAAAAGCCAGCTGGTTGCCTTTTTAATCTGATTTTTCTATTATTTAGCACAAGTGTTAAGTGTCATTTTAAATTAATTATCATAGAATGAAAGACAAACAGGGAGAAATATTGTAGCCATCAGGCCCTCTTATCTCCCATGTTGCCTGACAAGTGCACACACTTTTGTCCTGTGAAGAGTTTGCAACCTTGGCCCCTTCAGAGAAAGGATCTTAAGGTTTTACCCTGGTCCCACCTGCATTAGTTCCTTTTGTGTTGGTAAAACGTAATACCACAGAGTGGGTGATTTATAAAGAAATAAAATTCATTTCTTACAGTTCTGGAGGCTGAGATATTCAAGGTCCAGGGGTCTGCCTCCAGCAAGTGCCATTTTGCTGTGTCATCCTGTGGTGGAAGCCAGAAGGAGAGAGAGAGAGAGAGAGAGAGAGAGAGAGAGAGAGAGAGGAGGGAGAGAGAGGAGGGAGGGGGGGAGAGAGAGAGAGAGAGAGAGAGAGAGAGAGAGAGAAAGATCAAACTTCAGCCTCAAGCCCTTTTATGACTGGCACTAATTCATTCCTGTGGGTGCGGCTCTCCTGGCCTAAACACCTCTCGTTAGGGCCTCACCTTCCAACACTGTTGCATTGGGATTAAATTTTGAATATGTGATTTGGGGGGACTCACTCAAATCATAGCACCCTCCTGAATAAAGCAATCTGAGCATTGACTTCTGAGTTTTGGACCCAAAGAGACCTTGGTGAGAAACGATTCTGGTCTCTTCTATTTCTAGACTCACCAAATGAGTGACATGTTAGAGCTTGGTTGGTGACGTTGGGCCCCAAATGTGTCTTCAGTGGTCATGAAGTCCCAAGGAGAGAAAGACCTGGACTCAGTTCTGGGTGTTAGGTCCATCGCCTGTTTTCTTCCTTTCTGGAACAGCCAGTGACCTTAATTAAGGACACAACTGAAAGACAATTTCATGTTTCTTTTGTGTTTGGCCGACAATAATGTCTTAATCTATGTGTGATACTTTTCAAACACATATACACTTATGCTATTATGTGTAAAACATACATTTTTGAAAGCCAAGAATAGACTCACATTAAAGAGCAGCACCTAAAAGTGTTTCTCCCCTGGCTATAATGAATGTGTGTCTGTTTTAGACCACACTTCCAGTGTGATCCTAAGTCTCTGAGATAGTTAATCCCTAGCTTACAAAGCAGAAATTCAGCATGATTAGGGGATGATTTGCTCCAGGTCGGAGACAAAGCCTGTGACCTTGGCAATGAACCAACTAGTTAGAGTCAAGTGATTTCCAGGTCAGCACATGGAATGGTGTAAGCCAAACAAAACAGAGCTTGTACCACTCGTTTTGCTAGCTTCATGTTTTCTCAACTGGTTTTTATTCAGCTCATGGTTTGTGGTCATATTTACTGAGTAGGGTGGTTTAGCTTCAAATTTTCTTTGAAGCGATTTATTCTGTTCAAATAGTCGAGATGGAAATATGAATATGTGCTTAACTTTTGCGATGATAATTTTCAGGAAGATGAAGTATCATTTAATTCTAAACACACAATAAAAATACCGATGCCTTAAAATAATGGCATTGCCATGAATTTAACCCTTCAGTCAGTTTACAAAAGATGTTAGCTATTGCTGTCGTCTAAATCTGGCCTCCAAAATTCTTATGTGGAAACATAATCTCCAATATGGTAGTATTAGGGCAGTGGGCTTAAGGAGGTGATTAAGTCATGAAAAATGCTCCCGAGAATTGATGTGTTCTCTTATAAAAAGTGGTTGAAGGGAGTATCCTAGGACTATTTTACCCTCCGCTCTCCTGTGGTCACACGTATCTTTCTATCTTGTTTCTGGAAACCACTCATAATCCATCTTTCTTGGATCACACACTTTCAACACATTTTGAATAATAATAATATTAGGCTGAACAAGGAAACTCAGAGTAACTGGGTCTTGAGTATCCTAGCCACATGACTTAAGTTTCTCTGCATGTTAATATTCTCATTGGAGATTTTAATTCTCATTTGTGAGTAACTGCCTGTTGTGGTCTGAATTATGTCCCCTCAGCTCCTACCCATTCATATGTTGAAAACCTAACTCTTGGGAGTTTAGAATGTGACAGTATTGGAGAGTAGGTCTTTGAAGATCTAAGTTAAAATGAGCCACAATCCAATAAGACCAAGGTCTTTGTAAGAAGAAGTAATTCGAACACAGACGTATATGCTCATGGAGGACAGACCATGTGAAAACATCAGAAAAAGATGGCCATCTACTAGCCAGGAAGAGGAGCTTCAGAATGAAACCAGCCCTGCAAATATCTTGATCTTAGACTTTCAACCCTTGGAAGTATAAGGAAATAAGTTTTGGTTGTATATGCCACCCAGTTTGTGGTACTTTGTTATCGCAGCCCAAGTGCACTACTACAGAGTTTGGTACTGAGAATTGGGTACTGTTATAACAAACATCTAAAATTACGGAAGAGGCTTAGGAGCCGGCTAATGAGTAGAGGCCAGAAGGGTTTTGAGGCACATCTGATTGCCTTGAAGAGACTGTTGATAGAAATGTGGACATTCTGTGTTTCTGGTAAGACCTCAGATGCAAATGAGGAACATGGTTTTAGGCACTAGAGGAGAAGCTATCCTTGTTATAAAGTGGCAAAGTACTTGGCTGAATTGTGTCATAGTGTTTTGTGGAAGGTAATATTGTTAAGTGCTGAATTTGCATATTTAGCTAAGAATATTTCTAAGCAAAATGTGGAAGATGTGACTTGATTTCTCTTTACTACTTTGAGTAAACATCAAGAGCACAAAGCTAAGTAGAATAAAGAATTGTTAAACAAAAAGAGACCAGAAGTGGAAGGATTTGGAAAATGCTCAACTATCCATATTATAACACCTAAATATATAGGGCAGTTATAAAGATCAAATGCGATAGGTTATATGTACTGTAAGAATTTTGTAAATTATGAAAAGATGTCAAAGAAAAGATGCTGTAAGTTATTATTGCCATAGATATTTTTATACCTTCCTCACAAGGTCAGGGAGAAGATGTCAACATTATTATGTTTCTTTCATTTGAGATATTTGAAGTTTAGCGAGATGAAGTGAGTTTTATAATAATGTCATAAGGTTGCACAACCTGGGTGAAGGTTTGATCTTTAAAGTCTCAGTCCAGTGCACTTTTTAATATAACATTTTCCATGTCAAAGATTGCTAGAGTTTCAGCAGATCAGATTAACAAGCATTTAATTGCACACTCTGATCAGTGCAGGATTAAATCCAGTAAGGAATACAAAATAAACACCTTATCTATTAGATTTCTTTATTATCTATAAAGCAAAAAATTAAACATGTCTCAGCTAACAAACTACGCAATAATCGTGATAAATTTCCAGCTTTTCACATTCATTAATTGGTTAACCTCTAAAGGTAGGTGGATAATTCCCATAACATCTTTGGAAAAAACAGTAAGTACAAATTAGATTTGGAGTCTTAGAGGATTTCATTCATTTTTATTAGTTTGGCAGAGAGGCACTATTCTGCTTCCTCCTTTTATGATTATCTCAGATGGAAAAGATTTTCAGATCATGGGCTGAAGCCACAGTTCAAAGCTTCTACGAATCATAATAGATTGTGATTGAGAATACAGACAGTCCCCAAATTCTGCTGACGCAACTTATAACTTATCAACTTTATGATAGTGTGAAAATAAGTCATATTTGGTAGAAACCACACTTGGAATTCTGAGTTTGGATCTTTCCTGGACTAGTGAGATACAATTCAATCATCTCTCAGATTGATGCTGGGCAGTGGTAGTGACCACAGCGCCCAGTCAGCCCTACAATCACAAGGGGGAAACAGTTGCCACTCTACAGTGCATTGCAATGCTCGCCTGGGTGTGGGAGACTGCAGTATTGATTATGCATAAAGCAGACTGTAAGCAGTGCAGCTGTACAGAGTTAACCCCACAATTGGCTTGTTTATAGAAGTGAGTCCAGCTGACACCTACATGCCAAGGTCAGAGTAACTTGAACCCAAATTCCGTTCCCACAACCAAAACCTTCTAGCTAGAAGGACAGTGTTCTAGCTACAATCATATATTTTGTCTATTCTGTTCCTAATTCCAGAATACTTTGTCTTGTCCTTTATGAGTCTTCTTTACATTAATTTTCATAGAAATGGCAGGACTGTACCTCCTCGCATGTAGTTTTGCCCTTGTATGTAGCCTGCCTTTACCCTAATAAAAATCAGTGGCTTGGGCTGGCCAGCACCTTTGTCAGTTGCACTGGCATTGGTCATCCTGGCACCCCACTTTCTGTCTCTCTCAGTTCTGTCTTTTAGTATATTTTTTTCTCAGGCCTGTGTTGTATACTGGGCAGGAGACTGGAACCTATCTGCAGGGGTTTCCATTACCTGGGGTATCTAGTAGATTAGATGTTGTCAATACATATTTGACTTGGGGTATGTTCAACTTATGATAGACTTATCAGGACTTAACCCCATTGCAAGTCAAGGAGCATGTGTATTTGGTAAATGATTAACTAAAAACAATTGTAGAGAGTGTCAAAGAGCATCTTTGAAGAGCTTGCTTTTGCAGGTGTGAAGCAGCTTGGAAGCTCAAAGTAGAGTGTCTACCTTAGTCCCATTTCCTAAAGGGGGCCTTGGAAAAGGGGGTCTCCTGTGAGTGAATGGCCTTCGTCTTCCTGTTCCTCATTCAGCCCTACAAATGCTATTATAGCAAAGCCACCTCTACTGGAATATAGGTGCTAAAATTATATTATCCCCTAGACACCAGGAGAGAAAACTTTGTGTCATCATCATCATCATCATCATCATCATCATCAATAGTGGGGACAAGGGAAGGAGAGACTTGAAGGGCACCTCATCTAGTCAACAATTCTCAACAGCATGGATTGCTCTCTACTTCCTATCCACCATGAGTTGAGCAGCTTTCCTCCACCCAAGCCCTTTCACCATGCTGCTTCTGCCTGGAGCCAGCTGACCATGCAAAGACTGACGCTTCTAAAATTAGCCACATGTGGACGACCCTCCTGGGCCCCACAATTGTGCAGCTTACACAAACTGCACACCTGGAAACAGATAATGAAAGCAACTACCTTCACCCAGGAAGAAACCACTGAGAGCCATGTGACAGTGGGGACAAAGGGACAGATGATCACCAGGAGTTTGCCTTAGTCCCCACCAAATTCCATGTCACCATCAGCTCAGGGGGGATGAAGGGGAGCAGTCAGGGAACAGCAGCCTGGGATGCAGGACCAGGACAGGGACCAGCCTTGGGCAGCAGCAGTGCCCTGAGGGAAAGCAGAGCTCCAGTTCTAGGACTAAGGCATTTCAAGTTCCAGAAAATGCTGTGGAGACAGATAGCATGTGGATACAAAGGAAGGAGGAGAACAAGGACTGAGGCCCCGTTAACAGAAACATGGCTTGATCTCAAGAAGAAAGCAGAAGCCTAGCTGCAAAAGCCTAGGAGGAAATGGGAGCTCCCTATACTCCTGCAATCTCTGTTCACACTCATCCCCACTTTTCCCTCTACAGTCAGGGTATGACCAGCTTCTTTTATTATAACCAGTTCCTCTCCCCATGTGTTGGGTCCCTCCTGCCCTTCCCCCTCCAGCGGCAGCAACCAACCCTGTGTACCCTGAATCTTTCCCCCTGGGTTGATTCCCTAGCACTTTTGCATCTGGGAGAGGAGTGCAGAAACTAGCCCTTGCCTCTGTTTCCCCTTCCAGCTTTCTCCACCCACCCACTCAGATGCTACAGCTGGTTCACTGTTCCCACTTCCGCCCTCCTCTCCCTTCTCACCACAGTGTGGCCGGGCTGCTCTCCTGCAGATCCACAGGTCCCAGTCTCACGTGCCAATGAGTAACGTTCAAGCAGGCAAGTCCATTGGGAGTTTTTCTGTGTTTTCAATCATGTCAAAAACCTCAATATATCATGACCTCGCTGGAAGAATATTCGATAGATAAATACCACAATCTCCGCCAACTTAGAGGATAAAACCCAGGTTCCCCAACAGAGGCAGAGGCCTTCTGTGACCCCACTAAAGTGCACGTCCCTCACTGTACTTGGTCTCGACACGCAGTAGGCAGTTTCTCACTGGCAGCATGTTCTTGCTTAAATTGCCATCTCCACATCCCTCCCTCTTTCGTTGTTGTTGAGACAAGAGTCTCCCTCCAGCCCAGGTTGGCTGGGATTACAGGTTTTCGCCGCTATACCTGGCTGCCTACCTCTTTGTCACCTCACCGATCTCTACTCCTCCACAGACTCTCAGATCAGAAGCCATCTCTCCAGGAGGTCTTTCCTGGTTTCCTGCCTACTCCCAGCCTATCAGCATGAGATTCCTTGCTTTGTGCTCTCATGACATGAGTTTTAAGTTCTTCTGTTGCACTCACCACCCTGTTTATGTGTTTCTTCTCAAAGAGGGTCTCAATCCCCTGAGGACAGGAACTATCTTAGACACCCCAAGACAAGAAGAAAGTAAACCCCCTGACATTGTTCCTTCTGGACTCAAGAAGGTCCCTCTTCAGCCTGCATGGTGGGTACAGAATATTTTGGAAAGAATAGATCCTGTGGTTTTCTACTCCTTTTTTTCTCTATTTCTACTTTCTGCCTATACTGATTCTAATATTGCCACAATAAGTAACAGTCATACACAAATTGTGACCCACTTAGACCCTTAGCCATAAGGACTTGGGAGCTGAAGAATCTCTCACATCTCCAGGAGATGTTTATGCTCCAGGAGATGCCAGCAAATCTCCCCAGTATCATCTATTTTGTCCTTCTTTGGAAGTTTGTTGTGTTGATAAAGACTCTCATATTGGCTCTTTAGTTCCATGACATCCTCATCCCCTTGCACAGAGGACTGCAATTCCACAACCAAATCCACCCTGAGCACCTCTGTGGGCTGTTTCCCTTGTTAAGACACTTCTTCCTATGAGGACACAATCCCCTTTGAAGACATGACTTCCAATGTGTGTTCTTCAGCCAGCTTCATCCCTCCTACACAGGAGACATGGGAGACTGAAAGTATAAAGCGACATAATTTGACAAAATCAAATGCAGGATGAATCACAACAGATTTTCCAAATAGCCATCACTGGCCTGGGCTGCTGCTGCTGACTTTGAAGACTTAGCTCATGGAAATCTAAGTGGAGGCAAGAGGTTGCTGGACAGGGTGCCTCAATAACAAAACAAAACTGACTTAGGGCAAACTAGGGGGTGAAACTATTTAAGACACATCGAGCTCTTCAAAAAGATGATGAAGAAAGTCAAAAAGATGACAATGAAAAATTTAAAAACAACAAAATAAAATCAGAGAAATAACAAAGATGATGACTCTGACTGCCTTGAACCTACTCTGATAGAAGGCCTCCACCTGTATAGCAGTTCCCCTCCACGTATGACTTAGGTCAGTCATCAAGAGCACGGTATGTGTCAAGACTTGGCCATGTGCAAACCACCAGAAAGTGAAGATGCCATCCAATTCCCAGAGATCCTTCTACTGCTCAAGCAACAAGAACTTGCTGAGACAGGAAGCCAGGTGACTGGCAGCCAGAAGATGGGCACTACAGAGACCTTCTTAACCTCATCAGCACAGCTGGAGGAGGACACTTCTTTCAACATACAGACTGCCACCTATCTGAACATGGGAAAGGCCTTCTGCTGACTGTGGAAGAAAGTCCTTTTGACTCTGTGAAGAGGAGAGAACTCTGAGCAGGTGATCAAGAGCCACCATTAGAGATGACATCTTAGAGGCAATGGAATCCAACCTCAAGAACCCTTGAACAACTAGGACAACCCTATATCCCTAGATTTAAAAAATATTTGTTAGCCCCTCTTCCACAATCCCACAGATTTTTTTTTTCTCAATAAAGCAAACAGTCTTGTTTTAAAAAGAGAATCTCCATGGATTATACCAACTGGCTAACCTGCATGGGAAGTAATGCTTTTTATAAACATTCTTGCTTTCTAATGAGCTACTTTATAGGAAAGTTCCTTAGATATGATGGCCTCATAAAACAGTCCTATGAGGTGGAATGGAAATGTAATCAGACTTATCATCCCTGATGTAAGGGAGCCCAGTGGTGATGGATTTTATGAAGTGAGAAATTTTTTTTCCTATATAACGTATCTGCTGCTCACTTTTATTTTTTAAGTTTGGATTTCTATGATTTGATTATCTTGAAGTCAGAGAGATAAATCAGTATCTGTATTATGGTTTAGATTTAAAATATCTGCCCAAGTCTCACCTGTTCGGAAAGTGACTGGATCATGGGGACACTCTACCTATGAGCGGATTAGTCCGCTGATGAGTTCATAGCTGCTTCCAGCTCTGCCTCCTGGCTGCCATGGATTGAGCACCTTTGCTTCACCACACCCCTCTGCCATACTATTTCTGCCTTGGAACCAGCTGACATGGACTGAAAACATGAACCAAAATAAGCTTTTCCTCCTTTAAGTTGTGGCTATTAGGCTATTAGGTATTTTGTCCTAGTGACAGGAAAGTGACTAATACAGATATTGGTATTGAGAGTTGGGTTGTTGCTGTGACTGTATCTCACATGTAGTTTAGAAATCTTTGTAACTGGTTTCCAGGAGGAGCTTGGAAAAGTTTGGAGATGTGGGCTAGAGAAGCTCTAGAATGTTCTGAGCAATATTTGATGAGTGATATTAGTTGGAGCTCATAAGATCAGAATGCTGACAGTAATTTGGACAGTAAAGCCCAGGCTCAGGAGGTTGCAGTTGGGAGCAAGGACTGTAACTGAACTAGGGGCTATGCATGCTACACTCTGGTAAAGAATTTGTCTACATTTTCTCTATGTCCTAAGACTTTGTGTGAGGTGAAATTGAAAAGTGGCAAATTAATTTATAAAAGAGAGGTAATCTCAACTCATCCCAATGTTCAGGTTGTACCAAGGGTACTGCTGGCTGCTCTTAGCCAGATTTACAGTGAGAATCAGGAGCAAATAGCAGAAATGAATGATTTGAAAAGTTTGTTGTTTTTCCAGAAAGAAAGCACCTGCAAGATTGGGGAAAAGGAGAGAAAGGTTACTGAAAAGATTAGCATTAAAGAAGCCAAGTACTTTGCATCAGGACAATAGAAAATATGCCTTGAAGGAATCTCAGAAATCAGCAGAACCCTACTCATCAAATGCTCAGGGGTGAAAAACTGTAAACATTTCATTTGAGAAGAGTCCCTCAAGAAGAGCCTCCCAGGGAATTGGATCCCCAGGATTTATTTCCCTGTGCTCAGCCATCCTAGCACTCAGAGGCTGCTGCAGCCATGGTCCAAGGGCAGGGAGGCCACCGCTGGAGTTAGCAGACACTGGTGTCACCCACATGGCTTTTCAGGCATGGAGAATGGAAGAGGAATAGGGGAGGCTTCTACCCACATTTCAGCAGGCTCAGGCAGCCAGGTAAAAATGTGTGACGGGGCCACTGTCCCTGCCAGTTGTGAAGCTATAAGAATGAAGCCAAAGATACAGGGAGACCTCAGAAAGTTCGAGATGTCGAGAATGTGGATCATCTGCTGAGGGAAGGCACAGGCAGTGAAAGGCCAAGAGAGAGGCCACGTGGGTCACAAATGACAATACCAGAAGGGCAGGGATGCCCAAGCCACTTGGAAATCATATCTTGCCATAAGTTGCTCTGGGTGCTAGACATGGAGCTATAGGAATTAATGTTTGCCTTGCTGTTTTTTGGTCTTCCACTGGTCTGAATTCTTCCTATTCCCCTGTCCCTCCATTTTGGAATGGGAATGTTTAGCCTGTGACATTGTATGTTGGAAGTATTTAATTTTCTTTTAGATTTTTTTTTTCCTAAGGGCTCATAGCTAAGGGCTCTGCCTTGTGTCTCAGAGGAGACTTCGGACTTGGACTTTTCAGCCGTTCTAGAACTGATATGATTTTGACAACTCTTAGAGATGGACTAAATATATTTTTGGCGTAATGAGATGGACATGAGCCTTTTGGTGCCCGGGGGTAGGATGCTATGGTTTAAATATAAAATGTCCCCCAATAGTCACATGTGTCTGGAAGGTGATTGGATCTTGGGGGCACTGTACTCATCAGCGGATTAGCCCATCCATGAGTTCAGAGCTGACTGTGTTCAGAAGTGGGCCCTAGTTGGAAGGGCAGGTGACAGGGGGCCTGACAGGAAGGCTGTATTCTCACCTTTGGCTCCTCCTTTCTCTGTCTGCTTCCTGCCTGCCATGGGTTGAGCACCTTTTCCTCTGCCAGGCCCCTCTGCCAAGCAGTTTTTGCCTTGGAGCCAGCCAACCATGGACTGCAACTGGGAGCCAAAATAAACCTCTCCTCCTTTAAATTGTGGGTGTTGGGGATTATTCCTAGTGATGGGAAATTTATTAACACAATAAGACCTGAAAGCAAAATGTGAACAATAAACAAAGCTCCCACGAAGGCCAAATTTCTGATTCTACCCAACCCTTCTCCACCCACGATGTGACCTAGGCATGGGGCAACGGTATGCTGCAGGTCCATGGAGAAAGGTCACTGTAAGTGTTGGGGTGTCATTACACATACTGCACACACCCACACTTTCTATAAAACCCAGTTACTAGGGAAAGGGAAGCTACTTCCACCAAACAAGTTTCCTTCATATAATCAGCACAGCGGTTATCCTCTTTTTCCTTTTTTTACTCTTTCTTCATTCAAAATAAAATAATCTTACATTTATCCATCCCTAAGGTAAATTAGCTAACGCCTGATCACGCCTCCTTCCTTTAGCCTTTCGTTTTTCCTTTTTGAACTAATTTGATTCCTCTGTACTCCTTCTTAATTGGTTCAGGGAGGCGCAACAAGTACTAGAACAATGAGTACCAAACAAATTGCTTTGGCAGAAAAGGGTAGCAAGTCATGAGGCAGTTGGCATTCACCAGTTCTAGCTTGTGTGTCAACTACAAAGGAACAGTACCAGGACAAAAGTTTCAGGTCAAAAAGCATTGAATAGCAATTACATTCAAAGCCTTCCAGTACCAAGGACTGATTGCAGCTCTGACATTCTTATTTACATGGACTCACACACGTGGTGTACTCTGGAAAGGCTGTGTGTCTGTCTGCATCCTGTGTGTGCGTGCGCGTGTGTGTCTGGCTCTCTGTGTGTGCACTTCCTTGTCCCCCTCTTCACTTTCCCCCTAACTACCATACCCACATCTCCCTCCTCCTCCAGATAAAAAGCCACCGACCTTGGGTAATACAACAATAATACGAGCTACCGTTTCTGCAGCGCTTCCTATAGTAGTGTCAGGCAACTCATCTTTGTGTATATTTACTTTATATATATTGACTAATTGAATCCTCCAAACAACCTGTGAAGTTTGAATTATTAGCTTTATTTCACACATGAGGAAACCAGAACATAAATTCTTATACAGTATATAAAGCCAGGAATTAAATAAACTGTTCCTCAAATGCATTCTCCCCTTAGGGTCACAGGCTTCACTGTGTGGGGGTTGAGGGTGTGACGATGGAGAGATTAGAAAGCGCGGATTTAGAGATTTAGACAAATCTCCGTAACATACGGCTCATCTTATTTCATCGCATCATTTCTATAATGCATTCAGGAGCTGGTGGCTTGCTCGTCTTCCTCCCTCCCTCCCTCCTCCACAGTTGATCACAGGGGGAAACAGCGACCAGTTCACGGATAATCAGGATAGCCTTGGCACCCAGTCACCACGTGAAAATCGTCAGACTGTTCTCAGCCTCACTTAAACTCAGCCCGTTCCCCGGCCAACCACAAGTCTTCATGGTGCATTACTGCCACCTAGAGTTCGTGCAGTGAAACACAGCTTTCAGGCCAAGCAGAACCAAGAACAAAGCAAAACAAAAAGCAATGCCCAATCCTGTCCTAAAGCAAGCTGTTTTGGTCAGGGTAGTTTAGGTCAGCAATACAGTGGATTTTAAAATTAAATCTCTTTCTTAAACATGTCCGAATTTCCATTTCTGAAAGTGGGTTATCGTCCAATAATGTTATTAAAATTAAAAAGTTCATATTTGGCATTTCTCAAGATAAGAATGGATGAGAGAGAGAGAGAGAGAGAGAGAGAGAGAGAGAGAGAGATTTGAAAATAAGTCTTGCAGTTGTATTCCTCACTTGACAGATGAAGCTGAAGTTCAAAGTGGTGACAGGTTTCTCAAGTTTAAATCACTGTTAAGTGGTGCTGGCAAGATTGGAATACAGGGATCATTTTTCTTTTTAATTTTTGTTTTCAATTCCAAAATGAACTCATCAGTGAATCAGTGTAAGACTTGGCATTTCTCAATACACAGTGGCCTTCTAACCTGCCCCTCACAGTCCTGGGGAGGGTGTGTGAATGTGCTGTCTAGGTAGAAGTCATGGTTGGTAAGATGTGGCTGGTTTGGAGTCGCCTTTTGGGGACTCCATCTATCTACATCCTCTTTCCCAACACCACACACCTGTCAGGTGGAGGGAGAAGTCTGGGACTCATCTGCAAGGGAAATGGCCAAAGATGCTCTTTAACACCATTTCTCAACCTGAGGTGTGAGGACACTGCTCACGTTAAAGTGGAGATGTGACCAAGATGGAGGGAAGGAAGGAGGTTTCTTTGTGATCTTCCTTGTGCCACAGACTCTTTCGGGGAGTCTATGGATTGTCCTTAGAAGGATGCTTTCACGTGCATAAAAGGAAGTGGGATTATGAAGGAAATCATTTAAGTGGAAACAAAGTTACCAAATTCTTTAAAATATGTGGAGTTGTACTGCATATGTGTCTTAGTCAGCTCGGGCTGCTATAACAAAATAGCACAGGGTGGGTGTCTTAACTAACTAGGTGTCTTATTGCTTATCACTCTGGAGGCTAGGAGTCCATGATCAATGTGCCACCAGGTTTGATTGCTGGTGAGGAGCAGCCTTCTGGCTTGCACGGGGCTGCCCACTTCCTGTGTCCTCTGGTGTCTCCTCCTCTTATCCATGAATTCACTGGTTTGTAGTCAAGGAGCTAAGAAGCATCTTGTAGCTAACTGTATTAAGGAGCTCCTAACAAGTATGCCCAGGGAGCATCCCTGATTGTGAAGCCAGGGATTGCCATTCATGCCACCATGGCTCCAATATTTGCTTCTCCCCCAGCACTTACTTCTCTGGAATGGAGGACCTGGATCATTGTGTAGACTGACCTAGGCTCAGTGTCCTTTTCTCACTGTGTAGCATGAGTGTTAGCAGGTTGAGCTGGGCTCCTAGCCAGAAACTGCTGGCCTCAACATGGAGCTTGGCTTTATTTTCTTTGTTTTCTGGGTGTATTAGTCAGCCCACAGCTCTGTGTTCTTCATGGAAACAGTTAATTTTTACTACTCAAGGCCAAATAAATTTTTTCATCAGTAGAGTAAAAGTTAAAATGAAAAAGGAAGAGAGGTGGAAATGGTTGGAATGTTGTCAGATCTTCACAGAAATATCTTAAGTAAACTAGAACCAAATTCTCTTCAATATTGTCAGTATCCAAACTACTAAAAGATGGATGAAACTATAGTTTCACCTTGTTAAGGGAAGTTGTTGATAATTTTTAAGTGACTATTTTAATGTCACTCCTTTTGGGTCCATTCTATATTCACAGCATCCAGGGAGATGTTTTAATTACATTTTCTAGTCATAATGTACAATGTCCCATATTGCCACATTTAGCTGTTCCCCCTGCTTCTAATTTAATAGCATTATTGATGCTCATTCAACATATAAGAGGTTAGACCACTGAAGAACTCCAGTCTCTGCAGGCCTGCTGGCAACAGAGGGCAGATGTGAACTCCATGGCTTTTCTGCAGCAGGCTCCTGTGCTGATGTGCCTGAGCTGGGGAGGGAGGGCTGTGACTACCAGGGGAGGAAGACACTTCCTGGCAGCAGCCCAGTTCAGAAGGCTGTTCCCGCTTTCCTCTACTCAAAGCCAGGCCTGGCTGTGAGGAGGTGGAGCAGGAGGGAAGTGAAGACTTATTACAGGGCAAGCAGATGGGAGATGGAAGAAGGAAGGGAGGGCCACTTATGAAATTCATTTGGAATTTTTCAAAAGTTAGAGCCCAGTGATTCTTTATGAAAAGGGAAATTCTTAATGTACCACAGATAAACCCACTCATTCCCCTAATTCCTTCCCTGCTACCAAGAAAAGCCAAAGGGATGTTTTGAAAGTGCATGGACCAAGTCCAGTGAGTAGACCAGATGGGTACTCCACTGTTGCCAGCCTGTGATTTGTATCAACACGCAGGCCACAAATTCTCCATAAGAAGCACAAGCATAGCTTGATGAAAAGACCTCTGGATTTTTAAAATGTCTTTTATTTTTTGAGATGATAAATGCCAAAATATAGTAATACCTTAGTTTACAAACACTTCTGCTTGTGAACAATTGGGTTCGGAAACAAAAGCATTCAGCCAAATTTTGCTTCCATTCACAAACTCCACTTTAGGTGATGAACAGGACCACAGCCATCTTCCCCAGAATAATGGAGCAAATTAAGCTCATGAACCAAAGTATGACTGTACTGTAATTGGAACTGAAGACATGAATACCAGCCCAGAGGATGTAGAATCTCTCATAACTTAAACATCTCATTTTGGCAAGCTCCCTTCTAGTTTTTGTCCATACAAAAACCTTTTAATGAAAATATAAACATAATGGGTACCACCACTCCTAGTGCAGAGGAAGGGACTTCCGGACCACCATACCACTGCTCCCAGCACAGAGGAGGTGAGCTGTGCGGGAGCCAACAGCACATATACACCCCATGCCCCCCTCCCCCCCCATCAAAATGAGAAGACACATAAACAAGTCTCAAAACCAGACTTCCAGATCACCTACAGCAACCCCAAAGGAAAATGAGATGTAACATTCTGATACTCAACCACCTGGACTCCCTGAACTGGCAACAAAAGAGGATCTGGGAAAAATGAAATCAGAAATAATTTCTCAGATAACAGCAGAGATTGTGCTCATAGTGAAAGAAATGATTGATAAATCTAGAGAGGAGCTCAGAAACATGATGGAATCACAACATAGGAAACAAATGGAATCCATAAAACAGATGCAAACAGATTTCCAGGAAATTAAAAACTCCATTGAAAATCTACACAGCAGAATGAGCCAATGTGAAGATAGAATTTCAGATATAGAAGATAAGATTGCAATTAGTGACAAGGAAAAGAAAAATTGCTTCAAAATTGTAAGGGACCATGAGAAATCAATCCAGCAGCTGCTAGACGATGCAAAGAAGAATAACATAAGCCTAATTAGAGTCAATGAAGAAACAGGAGAGAATGCAGATGACATAAAAAACTGTTCACAGAAGTAATGGCAGAAAACTTCCCAAGCAGGGGAAAAGAACGTGACATACAGATAAGTGAGGATTATGGATCCAACTAGCCTTGATAAAAAAAACCTTTTAATTCTTTGGGGAAGATTCCCAGTAGGGGAATAGCTGGGTCAAATAGGATCCATAGTCCTAGTTCTTTGAGGTATTTCCATACTGATTTCCACAGTGGTTGCAACAATCTACATTCCCAACAGCAATGGACAAGGGTTCCTTTCTCTCCACACACCTTCTGGCATTTGTTATTGGTTGATTTCTTGATAGCAGCCATTCTTTCTGGGGTGAGGTGGAATCTCAGTGTTGTTTTCATCTGCATCTCTCCAATGACCAGTGATGTTGAACATTTTTTCATATATTTATTTGCTGCTTTTACTTCTTTGTCTGAGAAATGTCTGTGCATTTCAGATGCCCATTTTTGAATTGGGTCTTTGAATTTGGGGGGTCTGATTTCTTTCAGTTCTTTATATATTCTTGATAGTAGACTTTTGTCTGAGGCACAGCTGCTAAATATTTCTTCCCACATTGTAGGTTGTCTCTTAGCTCTGTTGGTAGTTTCTCTTGCAGTGCAGAAGCTTTTTAATAGGTTGAGATCCCAGTTGTTGATTCCTTGTGTTAGCTCCTGTGCTACTGAAGATTTGTTCATAAAGTCTTTTCCTATGCCAATGTCATCAAGAGTTCTACCTAACTTGAAAGAATCATACCACAGCTATATATGTGCATCTATGTTTATAGCAGCACAGTTTGTAATAGCTAAAGCTTGGAAACAGCCCAAATGGCCATCGACTGGAAACTGGATAAAGAAGATGTGGGTTTTTTTTTATAAAATGGAGTACTACTCAGCCATAAAGAATGAGAAACTAGAGACATTTATAGCTAAATGGATCCATATTGAGGCAGTACTCTTAAGTGAAATAAATAGGACACACATGTGTAAATACCAAATTGTTTCTCTAGTGTGAGAAATCAAAAGTGTAATTAGGGATGAAAATGATGAAAATGAAAAATTGGTAATTTGAAATAAGAAAAGGTTCAAGGGTTTGGGGATGGTGGGAGGGAAAGGGGAAAGGGAAGAAGGGAAAGGAAAAATTATGAGAAAGAAAAAAAATGGAATCAAAGTCTGTGTAAATAGGGAAAGGTGGAGGAGGTGAAGGGTACACAGGTAATGGGAGAAAAAATAAGAACTAAGATACATCACGTTCTAGTACAAACACCCAATGATAAATGTAAATGTATTTTATACCTAAAATGTACCAATAAATATATATATATACATAAATTAAAAAATGTACACATAGGCATATAATTGTTAAGATTCCAGAAACCCAACAGAAGAACAAAGTTCTACAAGCAGTTAGAGAAAAAAAAGAAACAAATCACATACAAAAGAAAGCCCATGAGAATCACAGCCGACTTCTCAATGCAAACCCTCAAGGCAAAAAGAGCTTGGAGTGATATATTCCAAGCCCTAAAGGAAAACAGCCTCCAACCCAGATTGATGTACCCTGCAAAACTATCTTTCAAAATTGATGGAGAAATAAAATACATTCATGACAAAGAGCACCTTAGGAACTTCATGGATACCAAACCAGCACTCCAAAAATTTTAGACAGTATCCTGGGAAAAGACAGTGAGGATCACAACCCCAGGAAGCACAGCAGAATGAATCCATTGGGTGCAACAAGAAATTAAATGTAAAGGGGGAGAATCCAACAAAAAGAAAAAGTCATGACAATGATAAGTCAATACATATCAGTTATAACCATCAAAGTTAATGGTCTCAATTCACCAATCAAAAGAAATAGATGGGCAGAATGGGTCAAGAGACAAAATCCAACAATATGCTGCATACAAGAAACACACTTAATTCAAAAAAACCCTCATAGACTGAAAGTTAAAGGGTGGAAAACAATACTCCATGTGATGGGAACCTGAAAAAAAGCAGGAGTAGCTATCCTCTTTGCAGATCAAGTAGATTTCAAACCAACACTGAGTAAGAGAGACAAAGAAGGACACTACATCCTTGTAAAGGGAACAATCCAATAGGAAGAGATGACAATCATAAATATATATGCCTCAAACGCTAGTGTGCCCAACTATATAAAACAAATACTAATGGACATGAAAAGTCATATATGCACTAATACAATAGTAGTGGGGGACCTCAATACCCCACTGTCAGAAATAGATATATCAACTGGACACAAATAAGTAATGAAATATTAGAACTCAAAGGAACTCTAGAACAAATGAATTTAACAGATATTTACAGAGTATTCCACCCCACAAAATCAGAATACACATTCTTTTCAGCTGCACACAAGTTGTTTTCCAAAATAGACCACATACTTGCTCATAGAACATATTTAAGTAAGTACAAAGGAGTTGAAGTTATCCCCTGTATATTATCAGAGCATAGTGCAATGAAATTGGAGATCAATACAAAAGAAACCACAAAAATTTCAAAAACACATGGAAATTGAACAACACACTTCTGAATAACCAATGGGTCACAGAGGAAATTAAAGAAGAAATCGGACAGTTCCTTCAATTAAATGAGAATGACAATACAACATATCGAAATCTATGGGACACAATGAAAGCAGTCTTACGAGGGAAATTCATAGTAATGAATACACATATTAGGAAAACAGAACGAGCCCAATCAAACAACCTGATGCTGAACCTCAAGCTTCTAGAAAAAGAAGAGCAGGACAAACCCAAAGCTCATACAAGGGAATAAATTATAAAGATCAGAGCAGAAATCAATGTAATGGAGACTAAGAGAATGATACAAAAAAATCAATGAAGAGTTGGTTCTTTGAAAGGATAGACAAAATTGACAACCCTTAGCCAACCTTATCAGCAAAAGGAAAGAAAAGGCCCAAATCCATGCAATTAGGAATGAAAAGGATGAAATTACAACAGACCCAGCAGAAATCCAGAGGATCATCAATACCTACTTCCAGAACCTATACACCAATAAGATGGAAAACACCTAAGAAGAAATGGACACATTCCTAGATATGTATGAATTTCCAAAGTTGAATGAAGAAGACCTAAAAATTCTGAACAACCCAATACCAATCAATGAAATTGAAAACATAATTAAAAACTTACCAACTAAGAAAAGCCCAGATCCTGATGGCTTCACTGCTGAAATCTACAAGACATTCAGAGAGGAACTACTGCCACTATTGTTTAAACTCTTCAATGAAATTGAATGGGAAGCAATATTCCCAAATTCATTCCTGGAAGCAAGGATTACCTTGATCCCCAAAGCAGAGAAAGACCCAACTGAAAATGAGAACCATAGGTTAATCTCACTAATGAACATAGATGCAAAAATCCTTACTAAGATACTGGCAGAAGATCATCAAGAAGATCATATACCCTGACCAAGTGGGATTCATCCCAAGGATGCAGGGATGGTTCAACATATGCAAATCAATCAATGTAATACACTATATCAATAGAGCCAAGGGCAAAAACAATATGATCATCTCAATAGATGCAGAAAAAGCATGTGACAAAATCCAACATGCATTTATGATAAAAACCCTACAAAAAATTGGAATAGATGGTCTCTACCTCGATCTGATAAAGGCTATCTATGAAAAACCAACAGTCAATATCATACTAAATGGTTAAAAACTGAAATCCTTCACACTAAAATCAGGAACAAGGCAAAGATGTCCACTATCAACACTCCTGTTCAGTATAGTTTTGGATACATTAGCCACGGCAATTAGACAAGAGAAAGAAATAAAAGGAATAAAGATAGTAAATGAAGAAGTCAAATTGTCATTATTTGTAGATGACATGATACTCTCTTATAGAAGACCCCAAGAATGTCACAAAAAGTCTTCTAGACTTAATAACCAAATTCAGTAGGGTAGCTGGACACAAGGTCAACACAAAAATCAATAGCTTTCCTCTACATAAACAAGAGACTCACTGAGAGAGAAATAGGGCAAATAATTCCTTTCACAATAGCATCCAAAAAACTGAAATACCTAGGAATCAACCTAACAAAAGAAACCAAAGACCTCTTTTCTGAAAACTATAGTACCCTGAAAAGACAGATTGGAGATAATGTCAGAAAATGGAAAGACATCCCCTGCTCCTGAGTAGGAAGGATCAACATAGTGAAAATGGCCATACTTCCAAAACTGCTATATAGATTCAATGCAATTCCAATTGAAATCCCAGCAGCATACTTCATGGACCTTGAGAAACCAATCCAAAAATTCATTTGGAACAAGAAGAGACCTAGAATAGCAAAAGCAATTCTAGGTAACAGAGATATTGCAGGGGGTATCACAATCCCCAACTTGAAAGTATACTACAAAGCTATTGTGATAAAGCAGCATGGTACTGGCAAAGAAACAGACCTGAGGACCAGTGGAACAAATTAGAAGATGCTGAAAAAACTCCAGACACACTCAGCCATCTCATCTTCGATAAAGGAGCCAAACACCCTCACTGGAGGAAAGATAGCCTCTTTAATAAATGGTGCTGGAAAAATTAGGTTTCAACTTGCCAAAGATTAAAACTAGGCCTATATCTCTCACCATGAACTATACTAAAATCAAAATGGATTAAAGATCTAAATATTAAAATAGAAACTCTGAACCAGTTGGAACAGAGGTTAGGTAGAACTCTTGAAGACATCGGTGTAGAAAAAGATTTTATGAACAAAACCTCAGTTGCCTGTGAACTAGCACAAACAATCAACAAGTGGGATGTCTTCTTATTAAAAGGCTTCTGCACAGCAAGAGAAACCACCAGCAGTGTGAAGAGACACCCCACAATGTGGGAAAAAAATCTTCACTTGCTTTTCCTCAGACAAAAGTCTACTATCTCTAATCTATAAAGAATTTAAACAGATCAGACCTCCCAAATTTAAAGACCCAATCCAAAAATGGGCATCTGAAATGAAGAGACATTTCTCAGACAAAGAAGTAGAAACAGCAAATAAATGAAAAAAATGTTCAACATCACTGGTCATTCAAGAGATGCAAATGAAAATGAGATTCCACCTCACTCTAGAAAGAATGGCTGCTATCATGAAATCAACCAATAACAAATGCTGATGGGGCTGTGGGGAAAGAGGAACATTGCTCCACTGCTGGTGGGAGTGCAGACTGGTGCAAGCACTGTGGAAATCAGTACGGAGATACCTCAAAGAACTAGGACTGGAAGTCCCATTTGACCCAGCTATTCCCCTGCTGAGTACCTTCCACAAAGAATTAAAAGAATCATACCACAGTGATATATGTGCACCCTTGTTCATAGAAGCACAATTTGTAATAGCCAAAACTTGGAAGCAGCCCAATTGCCCATCAACTGGAAACTGGATAAAGAAAATGTGGCTTTTTAAATAAAATGGAGTACTATTCAGCCATAAAAAATGAGAAATCAGAGACATTTGTAGCTAAATGGATCCATATTGAGGCAGTACTCTTAAGTGAAATAAAGAGGACACACGTGTAAATACTGAATACTTTCTCTAGTATGAAAAACTGAAAGTCTAAATAAGGACTAAAAGGTATAATAGATAATGTGAAATAGGAAGAAAAGGGGCAAAGGGGAAGGGGAAGTGGGAGGGGTAGGGGAAAGGAAAGAAGGGAATGGGATTAATATGAGAAAATGAAAAAATGGAAACAAAGTTTCTGTAAATAGGGAGGGATGGAGGGGTTGAAGGGAGGGCAGGGGAAGGAGGAAAAATAAGAACCAAGAGAGATTATGTAAAGGTGCCAGTTTCCAATGATGAATGTCATTATATTGTATACCTAAAATGTACCAATAAAATAAAATTTAAAAAACAACAAAAGAGTAATGTGCATGAACAGAAAAAAACCATAATGTACCTTTTTGTTTAATTTATATCATTTCAGTATAATATCATGTACATTTTCTGATGATGGCTTATTGTCTGTGTGTCAAATAGCTGTATAGGTGAAAATAATATGTGACAGTTTATTAATCTTGCTTGTTGCTGGATGGTGAGATGTCCAGAGATTCCGGGCTCTTTTTGTTTTCCCTGAAGAATTGATCAGGACAGGCAATGAACAGGTAGATGCAACTTTTATTTAAAATAAAGGGAGAAAAGGATAGAGTGAAGGAAAGAAAAGAGAAAGAAGAGATATGTCCTGCAAGCATGCTAGGCCACTGCAGAAACAGGAGGACAGCAGAACAGGAGGGTCACAGTGGTGGCAAAATCAATGGCTACCATCTTTTTATACACCTCAGACACCAACCATTGGAAGTTGCTCTGCCCATGCATCCTGGTTCTGATTTACAGGTCACATCCTGTTGATCAGCCTCTGTTCTGGCTCAGGTTACATCTTGTTTTCAGCCAGCCTTCCATGCCCTAATCTCCTGCCTCAAGCTGACATTATTACATACTGTATGTCTTTTCCAATTATTGGCTATTTTGAAATATTTCCACCATAGAGTGTTTTTTCTTCATTTTAATTAAGGGTAAATTCTCAGGAGTTGTATAACTAAAGTATGGAAAATGAATCTTTAAAGTGAATATATATTATCACATTATTTTGCAAACTGACAATGTTAGTACACATTGAGAATAGCACCAGCAGCAAAGTATGTTCCAATTTCATCATAGATCCACCACCACAAGTCTTGTTGTGAGAAGACTTGTGAATTTAGAGGTTCTATAATGGTTTTTCTTTTAATTCCCATGCTATATATAACCTTTCCTAATTTATCTAGCAGGAACTTCATGTGCTACCAATTCATTAGATAGATTTCTTTATAGATGTTAACCCTTGGCTAGGAATATTTGAGGCAAATATTTTTTTATCATAAAGAAGTTTATTTTACCTGCCTAAATGTGTTAATCTTTTTTATTAATTTGGATTTCTTCTAATGTTCCAAGCCTGAGAAAAGTATCATTTCCACCAATTTATTTAGTGTTCTATTAAATTGTTCTTATTTTTAAAAGCAGTTTTTGGTTTTTTTTTTGTACTGGGGATTGAACTTGGGACTTGCGCTTGCAAGGCAGGCAGTGGAACCAAGTGAGCTAAATCCTGGCCCTAAAAGCAGTTTTTAATATTTTTAACTTTTTAATCTTTTAACCCACCTGTAGTTCATCTAGCAATATTATATCTGGCAATATTTCTCAAAGTCGGGTTAGAGACCATTTCTGTTAGACCTATTTGCAGCATGCGTTAAGAATTCATATTCTTGGACCTCCCAGATTTACTGAGTCAAAATCAATTTAGGTGGCCCACATCTAATCCTGAGGGAAAACCCGGGACAAACCCAAATTGGGCATACTGTATGAAATACCAAACTGGTACTCCTCCAGACACTGAAAGCCAGGAAAATAAGAAAAACACTGAGAAACTGCCATAGACTAGAGAGGTCTAAAGAGTCGGAAAGACTAAATCCATGTGCCCTGGATTGGATTCTAGAAACAGAGTGAGGACATTAATGGAAATACTGGTGAAATCTAAATATTACCTGAGTTCAGTTAATAGCAATGTGTGAATGTTGATTTCTTTGTTTTGAGAAAGCACTGCAGCAATAACATCAAGGGGAACTGGTGGTGAGGGCTACACTGGAACTGTGTACATTATCTTCACAACATTCCTGTAAAGCTGAAATTTTCTCAAGTAAGTTTATTTTTAAAAAAGTGTGCCGAGACCCTTTTCCCTGAGGACCTAGCAGATGTGCTAATGGCTAACTATGACTGGTTGAGCCTCTGCTACTTTTTACAACTGTATACTCTTAAGGTAGGGTGCAGGTCCTTTACACATTAAGTTAGGTTACAGGCTCACTATGTACAGAAGCTGCTTTAGGCCAAACTTAATTCAATTTGACAATTATCTTCTTGAGAGACCACCAGGCCTGAAGGTCCTAAAGAGATAGCCCTGAGTCTCAGGACCTGCCTTAACCAGGAATCTGCACCCCTAGACCTAGAGGAAGAAAGACCAGCCTAGTGAGCAATCCTGTTTCCACTCCTTGGGGTTTATCCCCTGCTCTGGGAGACCAGTGACCTCACATAGTGACACAGTTTTCTGGAGTTATCTTCTTGTGAAAACAAAGTTGGCCACAAGACCAGCTGGAGAGTTTGGAGACACGGGTTTGAATCCCGGGTCTGGCCTTCCCTTGCTTCTGGTCCTCATCTAGCCATGGAGAAATACAGAATGACCATGTGGGGTTTGATTCTCTCCCTGAAGACCAAATGAGGTGCACTGGGTAAGGGGCTTCTGAAGGCCTTTGGCAAAAGGCTGAAGATGAGGCTGGGCTTTAAATGTCACCTTGTTCTCACCTCAGCTGGTAGTTGCGGCTGGCTCCAACATGCCACTGTCCCATTATCTGTATTTTGGGTGTATGAAATGTTACTTAATTTAACAAAAACCAAAACAATAAAACAAACACACATACACCCTAAAAAACAGAACCTGGGAGCTGTTTTCTTGCCAGGTGATAGAAGAGGAAAGCAGCACCAACTGAATCCCAATTCTGCAAATTATTAGCTGTGACCTTAGAGTAGATCACGTCCTCTCTCTGAAGCAGGTTCCTCAGTGGAAAAATGAGAGCAATACTACCTCAGACAATTGCTATGAAGGTTACTCAAGGCAGCATAAATGGCTTTAAAAAATGTTAAATATTGTCATCATAATAATTATTGTTGTTGATGATCAGATCAAATATTAGAAAGAAGTGAAATTAAGACCTGACAGCTATTAGAAAGTTCTATAATCCACGAAGGCTGTAAAAACAATTACTGAGCCATCACCAGGAACTTTTACAAGAGATGATCCAGCCACTTTGTGAAGTCATTAATCAAGGCCTTGGCATTGTGGCAAAGATGCTGGAGAGCCTTGTGGCATGTGACATGGCAGCAGGAGTGCTGTTCTCTAAGGAAACCAGAACAGGAGGAATGGGGCCACCTGGATTGGCAAGGGCTTCCTGAGAGCCAGGGCTGGGGTAGGCAGCGAGGGGAACTGGTATGTCCTTCAGGTGTGGAGCTCACAGCTCGCACCTTCCTACACACGTGAGTGAAGTCCGGTGCCAGTGAGCAGCAGAGGTGGCCGCTGGGGAAAGGATTCCCGCAAAAGCCACGTGGAACTGTCAAGGCCTGGGAGTAAAAGTCCAGGGCCTCGATCCCTCTTTTTCCCTGGGTGTAGGAAGTCCTTTTCTTTCTCTTCATTGGCTTGCAAACCCATCTCCTTCCCCTCTGATGACTCCCCACTTTGGGATGAGCTCTCCATTCCTTGGCTCTCAAGGTGGCTCTCACTGACCCTCCCCATCAAGGGCCCATATCAAAGGAGCAACACAAAGGTGAGGCCCAAGGACATGGCCATTTACTCTGCTGGAAAAGTTTGGGGTCGATGTTTTTCCAACCTGCATCCTTCAGCCTCAAAAATATTATTTTCTTCTAGGAAAAAACCCCCCCACCCCCCCAGATCTCCAAAGTGGATGCCAGATGGAGCCTGTCCTAGGGAAATGCCTGTCTTCCGCCACAGGCCTACTTCCCTGCAGAGCTGGGTCCTAAGGGTGCTCTCAGGGTGGCACCAGCTGCAACCAACAGGCTGGGCAGGAGAAGTGCTGTTAGCCCAGGCCGGGCAAGATGGGGAGAGCAAGTTGGTCCTCGCCTCCTGCCATGCAGTGAACCCTCCCCTGGTTCTTACAGATGGTTCCTCCAAAAAGAACAGCCTCCAGAACAAGCAGCAGTAACCACAATCCCCAGACAGAATGGCAGAGTGGTAGGAGATGGGTCAAGACCTTGTTACTACCCTCTAATTCACAACTTGGGTCACCCAGAGGTTGTGGATGCTTTAGCAAATGAGTTTTCATTCATTCGTTCACTCATTCCGTAAAGTGAGAGTGGGCACTTCCTCTGACACAGATATCGACAACACTGGGATAAATGGAAAGTGACCCCAAGCTCTGAAAGAGCACAGTGTAGTGTTTAAGTGTGCGGGCTTAGAACCAGGCTGCTATGTGACCTTGGTCAGGTCACTTAGTGTCTCCATGCATCAGTGTTCTTATTGATGAAATAAAGAATGTAATGGCACTGCTTTCCCAGGAATGTTGTGGAAATGAATAAGCAAATACATGAGAAACACTTAGAACAGCATCAAGGAAACAATAAATTCTTTTTCTATTATTATTATTATTATTATTATTGTTATTATTATTATTAGTGCCTCAGTGACAATTATTCCAGATTTCCGGGCAAAATTTTAAAAAGCACTCCATCCATGCAAGTTGTGTTTTTCAGAGATCCCCGCACTATGCCATTGTAGGTCCTGGCCTGTGGCTCTTGAGGCAGTGTCCAGACCTGCTTCCTGGTAGCCAGATCTCCTGGCTCTAAAGAGGACCCTCTCCTCAAAGAGCTCCCCTTTCCAGCCAGCACTCCCCGGTGCCCTGACACACAGAGGGGTGACCAGGAGACACTGCTAGCATAGGCTCCACCCACTTCCCTCTGGGCCTCAGCCAGCTGGTGTGTCCTGTGCTTGCCAGCCCAGAAAAGTATGTGTCATCCCTCACCCAGCCCAGGCCTTTGTCCTGCTTTCCTGCCACCACAACAGAGCAGTCAGCCTGTCTTATCTCCTGTCAATACCCACAATTTTCTGTGCAAACCTCTTCTCAAAAACCTCCAAGTAAGCCAGAAATGATGGGACATGTCTGTAATCCCAGCACTCTGGAGGCCGAGACAGGAAGATTGCAAGTTTGAGTCCAGCCTGGGTGAAGTAGCAATTTAGCGAGATCCTATCTCAGAATAAAAAGTGCAAAAAAGGGCTGAGTAGTAGCTCAATGCAAAGGCCTTGTAGTCAATCTCCAGTACCACAAAGCAACCAGCCAACCAACCAGCCAAACTCAAGGCTCCTACCCATGAGAATTTCAGTTGCAGGGGGAGAAATTGTGCTCTGTAATTGTGTAGCAGTCCAGGCTCTCTAGCGGAGGAGCATGTAAAATTTGAACAAAGAGAACCTTGTGGTCTGGGTTTGTAAAGGAAGCAACTTAGAGGTGCACATCATGGTGGGGGGCACATGGTGGAGCACAATTGCTCACCTCATGGTGGCGGGGGGAGAGGAGGAGGAGAAAGAAGAAGAGGAAGAGGAAGAGAGGAAGAGGAGGAGAAGGAGGAGGCCTGGCTCCCACAAACCCCTTGAAGGGCATGTCCCAGTGACCTGAGAGCCTTCCACTATACCCTACCCCTTAAAGGTTCCACCTCTTTCCAGTGGAAGCAAGTTTGGGACCAAGCCTCTAACACATGGGCCTTTGGGGACATCCTAGATCCAAGCTGTAGTACCATCCTAAGGTTACAGAGATGGCTGAACCCAGCACTGGACAGATGCGATCAACAGCAGTTTATGAGTCACACATTTTCACGGCTAGGACAAGGAGGACACAGCATGCCATGCAGGTCCACAAAGAGATGGCACCTTGGAACAAAGTGAAAAACAAGGTCAACTGGGGACAAGCCTCATACTGGGAGGAAGGCAGGGTGCTCCCTGGTGCTCAAGGAGGGTGCCATTGGCTTCTTTGAATAATTTTGTGGGCTCACAGGGAACTGAAAACCACTACTCACAGAGAAGCATAAACACATCTATTTTCCCTTTGTATTTGTCAGCTTTCCTATTGCTGGAACAAAATACCCAACACCTAGAACTTAAAGGTGTTGTACCCAGTGAGAGAGAACCAACCAGAGACCGATATTAAATCCACACAGGAGTTTATTACCAGCCGGGACCCGAGCCGAGCATCGGACTTGAGCCTCGACTGGGGGTTGACAAACATGTTTTATACACCTTTGAGGCCAACAGTTTCTAGGCCCCCGCCATGGGATAGAACTAGTAAAGCAAGCAAAAGGTACAGAAGCGGAACGTCCTGCTGTTAGAATATTTGTAAAACAATAGTTGATTAATTGTTGTTTCTAAGAGACTCTCTAAGGGGAGGAGGTTTCTAAGCTTCCTCCTTCTGAGTTCATCTAAAGGGCAGGCAGGTGGGTCAAGCAGCAATATGGAGTCTGTCTTGCTAACAAGGGTCCTTCAAAAGGAGGAGAGGTTTAAGTTGGCTCATGGTTTGGGAGGATTCAGTCCATGGTCAGCTGGATGCAAGGCAGGTGCATCATGGTGGAAGGGCTTGGGAGACCAGAGCTGCTCAGTTTATGGCGTCAAGGAAGCAGAGCCAGAGAGAAATGAATGAGGGCTCAGATGTAGTCCCTAAGGTCTCATCTGCATCACCCACCCAGACACACCCAGAAGTGTGCTTTACTGATCTCTCTAGCCCCTCAAGCTGATGGGTGAGACTGCCTGTCTCACCTTGGAGAGGAGCATTGTTGGGGGGGACCTTGGCCTCAGGAACAACTCAGGGAGGGCAGCTTGCAGGCAGGCCTTGGAGCCCTCTCGATTTTACCAGATGTCAAGGCAGCGCTGAACATGGATTGTAAGGCTGAGATCATATCACTACCCACTTAGAGGCCCAGGACCCCTTCCTTGTTCTTACCAACCACACCCAACCAGCTACCACGTTCTAATGCTCCTGTCTTTTAAATATATGAAACCTACCTGCTTCTCACTGTCCCCGGTCTCCAACTCAACTCTGGTCACTTTCATCTCTCATGTGCCATTTGCAAGATAGCTACAGAGATCCCTGTCATGGTGGCTGCCCCACATGCTTCTTCCTTGTCAAGGCACCCGACTTGGTAAGTGCAGCTCTTGCTGGTCTCTACCTCATTCTTCCTCCCAGTCAGCTACAATTGTGCAGTAAACACCTTGCACAACTGTGTGATGGCTTTTAGTTTCATCTGTTTCCCCTCTTAATCGAGAAAGCTTTGGATAGAGGAAATATGACTATACCATTGTCTAAGTGCTTCAGGAGATTCTAAACTCATTGCTTTTAGCTGGAAGCTAAAATACTAATTTCATTGTATATGGTGGCTTTAGACTGTCCACTGTCTCACATGTGATCCTACAGAGGCGGGCTTTAGTTTTGCCAGGTTGAGCTTGGCTATCTGCAGGCCAATTTGGGTAAACTCAGATTCTGAGTCCTCCTGATTTCAGACATTTTTCCTTTCCTAAAGTAAGCAGCTAATCCTCTTAATTCTCTCTCAGCTGGTGGTTGTTATATCAGAAATGGTGAGGAATAAAGGAACCAGAAACATTGATAAAATTTAGAGCTGAAGCCAACTTAAGGATCAAAAAACCCAAACCCCCCACTTTACAATGAGAGAGCTGAGGCCCTCAGAAATGTACAAACTTGTGAAAAAAATCACAGGACTGATATAAAAAATCCAGTTCTGCTTGCTTAATCAATGACCTTTGAAAAGAGTTTCAGATCACGAAAACCCAGTAGGTGCCAACATAGTGTGGTTGCTCTTTATCTGGTCATAAATAATGCTGATCACTTCTTCTCCCTATCACATACCAGCCTTGGAATTAGGGCCTTGACAGAATGGGCAAGTCTGCACTTTAATACATTTTGGATTTAAGTTTATGAATAACTGAATGAACAGTCTGCCTCTGGAGTTAAGGTGAGATGAAAGGCCCTCTTCCACTGGTGGATCTTGTGTCACAGAACAGTGCTTAATGGTGGCAGTTTTGAAGTACAACCCCAAGAAAGAACTGTTACTCGAACCCCGCCCATGTTTTATGGAACACAGATGTCATATTGATGCTCACAGCCGCTTAAGGAGTAATTCTGCTCAGGTTTCCCAAGTGATTTATTGGACAGACCTGGAGATCTGTAAAATGGATTTTATTCAATTCATATTTTGGTTCTTAATCCCTTTTTATGCCAGACACATCACATTTCAATTTGGTATTTCAGAACCTATTTAAATAAATCACAAGAGCTTAATGGAAAATCAAAATCAAATTAAACAAATGGGCTAACTGCTCAGCTGCTAAGTTTTACTTCAACCATTACAGGGTTAGGAAAAACCACAGAGCAATTTATAACTAACTCTTCTGCTCAGGGAGAGACCCTTGTATCAACCATGCCCTCCTGGGCACACTTAACCCATCTCAAATGACACACGCAGAAAACAGCTGTTCTTTGACAGATACCTACACAAGAACAATTCAAACTGCAAACTCAAATCAATATCAAATGCACATCCTGCTGCGTTTTAAATAGAAATATGGGATTTAGCAATGTGAATTCATTGCAAATCATAAAAGTTTATTTGCCAAGCTAAATGCTCAGAAAGGGAGTTCAACTCCTTAAAACAGAGATAGTACCATGTAATTCTGGGAATTAAAGGAGGAGAATCCAAGAGAAGAAACCGTGTTTCCCTAAACTCATCCTCTTCGTGGTCTCCAAGGCTCTCGCGCATCTCTAGAATGTGGTCTATTTCCTCCCCTACTCCTGGTGTTAGCAGCTATGCTGTGATGCCATCTTCGTCTTCCATGGGCAGACAACAGTTTGGGAAAGAGTAATTTTCCCTTTCTTAAATTTGTTTTCTTGTTCTTGTCATCTCTATTATTTTTTACTTTTATATGCTAAAGGCAATTTTAGTTGGTGGTATATCAGGCAGATTTTGCTGTATTAACACGAAGCCCCAAATTTGAACAGCTTATGAAAACAAATATTAATTCACATTCTTGGGACCATAGGTCAATAGTGTCTCAGTTGTGTTACATCTGAACTTTATGGCTCTACATGTCTTGATCAGGCTCATTTCTGTACTTTGGGTCAGGTTTAGCTGTTTCTATGTCATATTCATTCTGAGACCCAAGCTGGAGAAGCAATGGCCAAGCAGGGCATCACTTTCTGGTTCAGGACAACAGGAAGTAGAAACACACAATGCCTGTGAAAGTCTTTTCTTGGTCTCAGGCTGCCATGCATACCATATCCATTGGGGCCACATCATGTGGCCAAGTCTAAAGTCATGGAGATGGAGAAATATCTCCGTCCTGGGGCATGGAGCAGCAGAAGGATAAATACTGACTGGAGGATATTGACCTGGAGACAGTAGGGGACAGGGATCTTTCAGCTGTTTTTAGAAAGAAAAGTAAAATCTCCCAGCTTTTATTATGCTAGGGATGCACTGCCTTTATTTTCAGTGCTCCAGGGTTAGTACCTCAGTTTCTCTGCAGAAAGCAGAAATATAAAGTCAATATATAAATATATATACAATGAAATATAAAATCAGTAGTCATCTTGGTAATAGTTGGAATTTATTTTGTGGCTACCATGTGCACAGGTATTTCTTATATTTGTGTAGTGAGTCCTCATTTCAGACTTTGGAAAAAATGTACAATACATCAAGGTACTGTGCAAGGCTGAAGAGGCCTGTTTCACCTCATGATGAGAAGCAGAGACGGAAGCAGGAAGGGATTGGGTTCCAATATCCCCTCAAGGCCATGCCCCTTATGACTTCACTTCCTCTCATGAGGCCCCACCTCCTAAAGGTTCCGTCACCTCCCAATAATGCCTCAGGATAGGGACCAACACTATAGCATATGGGCTTTGGGGGGACACTCCAGATGCAAACCATAGCACTACAGGATGGTGGCGAGGTTCCTCTGTCCTCACTAATTGCTTTGGCTTGAAGTGTGGAGAACTTTAGTCTGTGTGCACCAAGAGATCATGGTGAAACATGGCACCATCCCTCTCACTTACTGGAAAGATATGGCAAATGAACTGTCATTGATTGTTGTCTGAGCCTGACTTACATGGTGAGTCTTCCATTGCAAGAGCTTTTACTCCATTGCTCAGCCTTAAGAAATAAACTTCAGGACTTGTAATGCAAGCTACATTCACCTCCCCCACTCCGCAGTTCACCTAAATGACTGACTGTGGGGAGACATCCCACTCTCTTTATTCTCTGTCCAAACCACATAACGTTCTTCTCACACTCTTGGTTTCTCTCTTACTTGTCACACATTGTTGGTGGCATAACCAAATAGTATTCTTGCAAGCGAAAAGAACAGGAAATAAGACAGAGATTCTTTCTGTATAGCTGTTCATCTTTTTTCTGCCACTAGACATTTTGAAAGAAGTTGTAAGTTAGGATACTTTCTGTTGGATGACTGTTTGCCTATTATGTAGCTTCTCTGAACCTCATCAAATGGAAATAATGGGCCTATTGACTAATGACAAAAAAGAGAGCTAAACTGGGCACTATGGTGCACACCTATAATTAATTCCAGCACTCAGGAGGCTGAGGCAGGAAGATGGCTGTGACTTTGAGGCCAGCCTAGGCTACATAGTGAGTTCAAGGCCCGCCTGAACTGCCTAGAGAGACTCTTTCTCAAAAGGGGGGTGATTCAAAAATTGTATATATAGGATTGTATCATTTATATTAAAATATATACAGTACATAGCAAACTTTCTGGAAGAAAATATACCAGGGTGTTAATGGTGGTTATTTTTGAGTTGCGAGATTACATGACAAATTAAACTTCTTGGTCTTTCCTCTTTTCCCTGGAACTTGCTTCCAAATGATTTTTTCTGTTACCAAAATTATAATTTATTCTCAAAGGACAATGATTTTCTGCCTTTAACAGTATTTTGAAAATACACAGCAGGCTTTGAAGGCCATATAAAAAAATTTCAGCACAGTTTGAACACTGGCAATTCCTTGGAATAGAAGGATAATATGACTGATATCAAGGAACAGGATTTATTTTTGTGTATAATTTCTGGTATATCAGAAACTCAAGCAAGTGTTTTGATGATTATCCCCATAATTGGAGACAAAGCCTGCTTCATTCTATTGTTCTTTTTAAAAAATTCTAGACCAATGCACCATAAGTGTATGGTTTGACCAGTCCCCTGGAAATTTCCCGTATTTGAAAGGTAAATATATGTCTTTAAAAAATACCAGTTCATTGAATGCTTTAGTATAAGACAAATCTTACTGCTTACATAAATAAAAAGAGGAACTACATTACGTTTGAAACTAAACCATGAGGGGAAAAAATGTGGTTCTGAAGAATTTTCTCTGGTCTTAAATATAGAATATAAAAATCAGAACTGATGAACTATCATACACAAAGTTGTGTTTTATTAATGAAGATTAAACATATCAGGGTGTCAAACTGGGTGTGAACATTTGCCTTAATGCAAGGATTTACTTATAGATCTTTTAAACAGGTAGATGCTTTAGCTCCCACCTATTCCCATTAATATGTTTTGGGTGGAAAAGAGAGATTTTTATATTTAATATCTCCTAGAATTAATAACTGAATATTATATTTATCAAAAAGACACAGCATACAAAATTGAATATTAACAGATCAGAAATATTTATCTGACAGGCCAACACTCAAAGATCTTTCCAGTGGACATTCCATAAATATTTGGATGCCTCTTATGTCTACAGTGTAGCTTTCTGCTGAGCCCCACGAATAAAATGAAACATGTTCCCAGCTAAAAATTGGAAATCTTCTTTTGACAAAGAAAGGAGATAGTGGTAAAGAATATTTATAATTAGAGTGTTTGATTGCCCAAACTATACTCATATGGTCCATGTTCTCAATGACTTTATAGTCATGTTGCTAAGGTTTCAAATATGTAAGTATTAAATAATATATCAGGCTGAGCTCTAGAAAGCATTATACTGAATATGAACCAGTGTCAAAACACAGGACATACACACACAAAGGGTTTAGAGTGGTCAAATTAGAGAGGAGCTGAAATAATCAGGTACATTGTAATGAAACAGGATTCTTGTTTGTTTGTTTGTGTTTTGAGGCATGGCCTCACTATGTAGTTCAGGCAGATCTTGAACTCACTATGTAGCCCAGGCTAACCTTGAACTCACAACAGTTCTCCTGCCTCAGCCTCCCAAGGGCTGGGAATACAGGTGTGCATCACCATGCCTGGCTGAAACAGGATTCTTAAAGAGTGTATGACCAGATAGCATTCTAGCTGTCATTTAGATTAGGTCTTATTATTTTGGTGATTTTGTTAGTCATCTAACACTGCAATAATGTATAACAAAGAACTCTCCAAATCTCAGTGGCTTACATCACAAACATTTATTTTTCCTATTCATAGGTCTGAGTGCTGGCTGGGGTTGAGCTGATCTTGGCTGGGCTCAGCTGGGCATGGCTCCAAGCTGCGATTCTACTTTGGGCCTGCTTCCTATATTTCATTCTGGAATTGGCACTACCTGGGCATAGTTTTGTCATGGTGATGACAGAAACACAAGAAGCCAAGTAAAATCATGGAAGTACATTTAGCACTCTGGTAATATTACTTTCATATCTGTCTTTCAAAGCAAGTCAAAGGGCTGAGCCAAACATCAATGGGGTGAAGGAAAACACACAGGTGTTCTAGTGAGAGCTACTGCAAAGTCACATGGCAAGAGCTGTAGATGCTTGATTCTGTAACAGAGAGAGTGTGAAGAAGAAACAACCATCCAGTCTACCTCCATCACATATTTGGAAAAAGTGGTAGAAAAATTTCACGCAGTATAAATAAAACCCCCATCACAGTGTAGGAACCGAGTAGACTGTAGGTAGAAGTAATGGTGTTTTGATGATATGAAATGAAAGATTGATAGTCACTTGCAACACAATCTCCAAGAGTTAGGATGTTTAAGAGAGGACTAATAATGCTCACCAGTTAGCCTTCCTGGATGAAAAATTAAGAGTAGGCTGAAGTTAAATGAGAACTTGCACTGGAAGTAAACTTTCCCTATTGGGAAGATTGCCTACCAGCAAGCAATCGCCACCGCAGGCTGAGAACCCAAATCTGGATGTCCAGGGAAGGGAGCTGCAGAGAAAGCAGTGTCTTGTCCTTCCAAGATTCCTGGACAAGGCCCTTTCACTTCTGTGTTCCTATGATGTCACTATTACTTCCTTCCCCAAAACTCCCACACTGGCCAAGCATCAGAGTACCGCAAGTGACAAGACCCATGACGGCCTCTTCAGTTCTTCTTTTCTTCAGCAGGTGGCTGATGGAGGAGAAGGTGGGAGGAGGGTCAGCTTTGGGGTTGACATCTCTGGGTGTGTAATCGATACCAAGACCAGCTCTGAAAGACTGGTTGCCGACCCCTGGCATCATCCCTGTGCTGGACGGCCAGGGTGACAACAGATACCTGACTTGTACGGATTGGACTCCAAAGGCCAGCTTCTATTTTCAAAGTTGTCATCAGTAACTCAGTGCTAGAGTGCTAGAGTGCTAGAGTGTTTGTAAAGCAAGAGCAAGGCCCTGGATTTGAACCACAGGACTTAAAAAAAGATTGCCTTACAGAATACAGATCACAGGACCTTCAGAATTAACTCGGGTGGACTGGAGTGTTATGGAACCTCAGCACCTTCCATGTACAATGAAGATGATGCCAGCTCACTTGCATGGTCATTGTGCAGATTGAAAGAGAAAATACTTTCAGTCCCAGCACAGGGTATTTAAAAATGGTAGCTTAGAACAAAAGTCCATAAAACCTTAAGCATCTTTTCATTTGGAAGCAACCAGACAATTTTTTAATTTCCTGTTTAAAATTTGATTTTGTAGTACACAGACTCTGCCAGCCTCAGGCTGGGCTTTCAAGAGCAGGTTGAGGTCCTAATTTTAAAATAAAACAAAACCAAAAAAACCCAACAACAACAACTAAAACTCTGGTGCTCCCAGGTAGGAAAGTCTGATTTAAAAATCCTTACAAAAAATGCTTACAGACAGGCAAGGTTGTCTAGCTTGGACTTCCGGCAGATATAATTCACATAGCATCCCTCCTTCCATCTCCATTGCTTTCCCACCCAGACACACCAGTGCCTCATCTGGCCGGTAGCTCCCTCCAGGGAGAGGCCGCATTTCATTCATTGTTTCCGACCCCATGGAGTACAGCACAATGGGCTGTAAATGCTACACTCCGTAAACCAATGTTTGTGAAACAAATGAACGAACGTGTCCACATTCAATCTTCATTCTTAGTGCATATCCACCAGCCACACGAGCTCTATGCTTCAGATCATGGGCTAAAATTGACATATGAACTGGGCATGGTGGTGGATGCCTGTAATCCCAGCACTCAGGAGGCTGAGGCAGGAGGATTACCATGAGTTCAAGACCAGCCTAAGCTACATAATGAGTTCATGGCCAGCCTGAACTACATAGTGAGATCCTGTCTCAAAACAACAACAACAGAAATTGACATGTGATAATAACTATGATATAGGAGGTGTTCTATCTTTTAAAACCCGCACATTAGCTACATTTGGGGACAAGGGCTTTGTGTGGAACGAGCTGTGGAATGAACTACACTAGCCAGGTTATCCAGGATTAACTCTGTGTGTGTGTATGTGTGTGTGTGTGTGTGTGTGTGTGTGTGTGTGTGTGGTAGACCTTTCACTGGACTTACTGAGAATTCTATTTCCTCTGTCAAAGCATAAAACTAGAGTCAAGGGCACTTCCCCAGAAGTATGTTAAGACTAAACCTGGTCTTCTGTGGGTTCCGCATGAGAACTTGCCAGACTTTGTAAAGTCGACCTACCCACTTTCCTGTCTCCTGGGAGCCACCTGGGCAGCTGTACTCTTGTTCTCAATGCCAGGAGGTTCAGCCCTGGCTCTGGCCCTGGCCTTAGCCTGTCAAGGTCACTAGTTCTGCCAGCACCCAGTGGCTGGGTTTTTGACCTCTGAATTGCTTCTCTCTGTCCTCAATCCCTGAAACTCCTCATCAGCCTCCTGCCAGTCTCTTGCTTCACCCTCATCTGGGTAGATATCCTTGGTTTTTATCTCAGCCAAAAGATCCATGAGTTCTAGTTCTTATTTCTTCTCTTTAATCCATGAACCTTATGTAGGGATTTGCATTTATAGTTATCCCCTTAATGTCAGAAGTCACAAGGCCCACTGCTCATATCCCAGTGTGACAGTGACAGGGGCCTCTCAGCTAATCCTTTGCTTTCTGCTTGGAAGACACACAGGTGCAGAACAGGACACAAGTGACACGGGACACTAAACGGCCACAGGAATCCGTGCCTGGGTTCTCATCCACACTGAGTGGGGTGGACTGTGGGGGAGTGGAGGGCACCTTAGCTCTCATGCTAAGGCAAAGGGGGGACCCATTCCAGGTAGTTGTTCCCAGGCTTCTTTTTAAAAGAAACCAAGATTCCAGATTTTTATGTGAAATATCTCAGTGGTTAAACACTGGGTGGCTTATTTAAAAGGCCTAGACCTTCAATAACAGCAGCCTGGGGACTGTTCCAGGCCTGTGGGCTGTGCTGGCTGGAGGGCTCTGGCTTACAGAGGGTTCTCAGAGGTAGGCACCGGGTGTTTGATTCCTCACAGAAGACACCCACAAGGCCACCCATCCACATCAGTGGGAGGGTCAGGGGCGGAACCACGTCTTCTGACTCCAAGTCCATGGTTCTTGCTGCTGCTACATGCTTGATATTGCAGTTTTTCTGATTTCTCTTGTACAAGCTGATGGGCTGATGCTTGATGTACAAGAAGCTTCATTCCTCTGGCATAAACGCTGTGTCTCCTGGATCCCAAAGGCCTGGCAAGGCTGAGAAGCAGAGCACTCTCCAGTGCAGCTCATTGCACTGTAGCTGGAGCTTTGTGGTCATGCATGATGCCTTAGAAGCTCTCCTGTCTTCACCTGAACAGGGCATTGTTCCAGTCCACTACTTATATACAGGCAGGGCAAGTCTGGACACATTAGACCATGCGAGGGGGAAGCCTGGCTTGCTTTCTCTCTTCTTTTTCCATGGTGCAAATAATCTCTTACTGATTTCTCCCTTGAGTCTCCTGGGTGAAGGCCACATACTCTGCTCTGTATGACTGAAATCAGATCCAGCACATCTAATGTTGGTCCACCTCTGCTATGATCTTCCAGCATGATTTTGGACTTGTGGTTTTATCTCACTGGGCCGCAGATTCCACATCCACAAAATGAAAGATCTGAAATGTGTATCAGTTGAGACTTCCTGAATGCATGTAACAGAAAACCTAATTCGAATAGGCATAGGCAAAAATTTGAAATGATTGGTTCATGTGACTCAATAAAAGGAGTAGAGGTTTGATCTAGGGGCTTGAATAGAATTTTCAGGGGCTGATCTGCTAATCTCACCTCTGCTTTCTTTCTTCCACTTGGGCTTCATTTCAAGAGTCCACGTAGTGCCAAAAGGGCAGTGTGTTACTCCAGACCAAATAGCCTGGTGAAAGAGGATTCCCGGCTTTATCTGAAGGGTACAGCTCAAGGACTGTGGAATATCATTGATTCAGTTGTGTTACATGGCGTTCCTGTGCCAGGCCCTCAGGCCAGCAAAATGCCGTGCTCTGATTGGCCAGGGCTGACGCATGCCCCCCCCCCCCAACCCAGGAGACACCTTTGTGTGGGAGGTGTGATTGTCAAGGGCAACCCAAAGAAGGGTGTTAAACTGTTACTGATTTCTATGTCTTGTTAAGGAGTCATTAAAATGCTATCAAAAGTTGCAACTGTGCAGGAATATATGCTCAGAGAAACATCCCTCCGCCCCATTTCTCAACATGCCTTGGAGGAAATCAACTACAAAAATGTTTGGTTTGTTCTTCCTGAGCTTCATTTCATGAAGAAAAGCAGTACATACTGGCCTTGTCATTTCCCTCCTTTCTTCACAACATATAGCACACTACATGCACGCCTTTGTATTTTGGCTTCTCACTTAACAAAATCTCCTGGAAATCATTCTACGTCAATTCTCATAGCCCTTCCTCATACTTTTGACATCTCCCTAGTAACTCCTTGTGGGCATATACTGTACCATGTTCTGTTCTCCAATCTCCAATGCTTGGGCATTTAGGTAGTTTCCAATATTCTACAATGGTAAATAACTGCAATGGCTGACCTTGGGCATTTGCATTTTTATCTCGTGGGAGGCATGTCTTCAGGGTAAACTCCTAGAGGTAGAATTCCTAGGCCTAACAAATGCAGTTTACTAGATGTTGCTTAATTGCCCTCCAGAGGGATTGTACCACATCACATTCCCACCAACAATGTACCAGAGACCTGTTTCTTTAGTTTTACCAACAATTGTAGTGTGAATTTTTTGGCAATCTGTTGAGTAAAAAGTACAATGCAATATGGATTTAGTTTGCATTTTCAATAGGAGTGAATTGTTTATATTTTGATATATATATTTTTTTTGGTACCAGGGATCGAACTTGGGTCTTTATGCTTGTACAGCAGGCGGCGAAACCACTGAGCTAAATCCCCGGCCCAATATTTTCATATGTTTAAGGACCAACTTCATGTCTCCTTTAATGAATTATATGTTCATTTCTTTTGTCTGATTTTTATAGAATTTCCAGTCTCTTCTCAATTTTTAATTTGTTATATTAGATATTGGTCTGTCATACTCTATGTTGAAAATATCTTATGTTTGATTATACTTATGTTTTCCTCTCACCTTTAAAAAAATTACAGTCAAGTTTACAATCTTTCCTTTGTAACATCTTGGTCTTTAGTAATATTAGGAAATCCTTTTCCATTCAGGTTATATAGAATTTTATTCATGTTTCCTTCTAGGACTTGTACAGTTTTACTTTGCTTCTGAAACTTTGACTCACTTGGAATTATTTTGTGTAGCATGTGAGGGATAGATTTAATTTAATTTTAGTTTTCAAGTTGCTATCCAGTTGTCCCAATACCTTGTGCATGAAAGTTATCTTTTCCCCAGTGGCTTGAGGATACACCTTTATATAACCTACATCTCTATAGGTTCTTAGGTCTGCATTTTTACTTTCCATTATATTCCTTTGGTCTGTCTGTATTTTATGTGTTTGTACCACAGTTTTGATTGTAGGATATTTATAGTGTCTATTAGTATCTTACAGGACTACTCTTTCATTGGGATTTTTTAAAAATAGGAGTCATTACAGAATATGTGTAGGCTGGTAGAAATGAGTGTGTAGAGATTGGGGCAAGAAAGGGTGGAAATTGTGATGTTTTTAACTAGGCACAAGTGATGAAGTCTTGGAAAGAAGCCAGAGAATACAGATTCATGACGTTGGTAGTCTTCTCTGCTCATTTTGCATTCTAGTAAAATAAGAACTAAAGTTATCAACTGGGGGAAGAGGGGAAACAAAGAAATAGTTATCTCATAAGGGGAATTGCAGAGTGAGGTGGCTAGGGAATTACCCAGATAGTGCGGGGGGCCACTTGAGGTTTGTGGTCATAAACACAAAGCAAGACCAGTCAGTACAATCATGTATTTTTCTCTAGGCTCATAGATGGGTTGGGTTTGAGGGCTGAGCAGACAAATAGCTGAGTTTAAACAGAGTTGGAGTTTAGCCTAAAAGTGTAACAAGTGGAGGAGGGGGTAAGGATGGAAGACACCTGCGTGCTGGTGAGCAGAGTGATGGGCTAGGGATTTGGGTTGAGCGAGGGATGTGTGTAAACAAGGTGCTCATTTCAATGGATTAGCGATCCGGAGATGCTCTGAGAAATTCTACTGTCTACAGAAGGGGAGCCAGTAACACTGAATATTGATCTAGGGCAGTGGTGGTGAACTTAGGTCACACATGTGGCAGTGAGCTGTCTGTATCATGGAAAGCTCTAAAAGGTTCACCATCACTGACCTAGGGATTATTCAGGAGTGGGGTAGGGTGGTATAGAAGAAGAGATGTCAGCGTGGAGACACAAAACTGAAGGTCCAGGATGTAGAATGGATTGTTTGTGGTCTTGAAGACAGTTGTGTTGGAGAGAGACAGGGAGCCAGATCCTAAACTCTTGGGGACAGTAACTGGGAGCTTGGACATGATGCAAGAAGAGGAGGCTGGTGGTATCTGAATGAATCATTCCTTAAGAATCTGCAGGATGGCAGCGATAGGAAGCTCTCATCTCTGTCACCTCTAGAAATCTCCTCAAGTGCTCCTTCAGTCTGTTTCCCTGGCAACCTTCTAGGGTTGGATTTAGTTGTGAAGTCTGAGATTTGTTTGCAGAGCTTGCTTTCCTAAAACCCAGAGGCAATCAGGGAACCTGGAGAGCCAAGAAGGACAGCCTTGAAGGGCTTGTGCGAGGAGACTTGGGTTCTCCAAAGTGTAGCCCATTGCACGAAGTGTCTCCTCAGTGTCATACAGGAAGTGAAGGGGTTGTGAGGCTAAGCCCCAAAAGTCTCAAATAGGCAAAATCTCCTGAAATCGCAGGGAGCCCTGCCTACCTGAGGAGACTGCCCTGCTCTAAAACCAAGGCTCAGCTCCTTCATGAGGTCTTTGGTGTTGGGGAGCTCTCCTTCAAGCTCCCTTCCCATCCATACTTCTTGCGAATCCCCAAACATCTGAAGGCAGCTGTCATTGTCCCAGCCAGTTGAATGGGACCTGGGCTACCTGCAGAAGAGCAGAGCTTCCATATTGTGCCCTGGCTGAATCAGTGATCCATGTGTGGCTTTGGCCTTGGAGCCAAACTGATCTTCTCTGGATCCATGGGCAGGAAGGGCCTAACATCTTCCCGAGGGAAAACAAATAGTGTGATGGAAATGAAGCTTTTGGAGAGCAGGAATGGATTTAGGATGAGGCCTAGGTGTGAGGTGGCAATTGACAAAAGAGGGCTGGCTCATTGTCAAGAATTAGAGTATAGGGGCGGGGATTTAGATCAGTGGTTTCACCACCTGCCTTGCAAGCAGAGGGTCCCAAGTTCGATCTCTGGTACCCCTCAAAAAAAGAATTAAAGAGTATGAAGAGCAAGAGAAGTAATGGACCTGAGGTGGAGTGCAAATGTTCAAAGTATGTTACACACATATACGAATACACCAAAATGAAACCCATTATTCTGCATAACTAATGTGCACTAATAAAAAGGAATTAAAGATTATGGTCTGTGACCAGTTAAGATGTTAGAAATAAAAGTCAGGCTCAGTGTTCTGTGTCAGTCGTGGCTGTATAGTGATTTGGAAGTTGTTATTCATGGTTTTGAAGTCCACCAACCTGTGCTCACACAGACCTGGAGAGAAGGACAGGGATGAAAAAACTGTCTGTTTCCAAGCCCCTTGCATGGAGGAGAGGCAGGGTCTCATCATACACACTCTCAGGACTGGGCTCCAGAGTGGACAAATGGACCTGCAGGGGTCAGAGGGAGGAGCTACAAGAGAGGCAAGATTTGGGACAATCACTCAGTTCTGCAGTTCCTCCACTGAGGAAGGAGAAGTGATGCTTGGGGATTACCAGCCCTGAATCCCCACCCACAAGAAATGCCCCAGACTAGAAACACACATTCATGCACACTCACCCACATGGACACACACACACACGCACCTATTTTCACACGGGCACATCCTCAAGTTCATGAACCCAGAGCTGCAGCTTTTCTCATTTAGACACAGGTGGCAGCTGGGGACCCTTCATTTGCATAGCGACCTGAGGCTCAGCACATTGACAGCGTGCATTGAACGCTCACACCAGAGCGTGTTAAAACCACACAGACCAGTGGAGATGCCCTTTGATGGAGAAAGGCTCTCAAAATCAGCCCAAGTCTGTTCCCAGGCAGGGACACAGAAGACACCAGTGGTAAGTGCTCTGGCTCCTCTGAAACAATCTTGGTCCTGCCCACCTCTGGCTTAGTTGCCTATGCTGCTCATGGTCAGTGTGTTGGCTTTGTCCCCAGCAGCCTACTATGGTTTGAACCTGAAATGTCCCCATGTGTTAGAGACTTGGTCCCCAGATTTGCACCACTGGGAGGTGGTGGACCTGTTCAGAGGTGGGGTTTAGTAGGAGGAAATTAGGTCACTGGAGATGGGCTCTTGATGGAGACTGGGGAACCCTGGTTTCTTCCCTTTCCCTTGATCCTGACCATGAGGTGAGTGGCTTTTGCCCCATCACATGCTCCTGCCATGATGCCTTGCCACAGACCCAAAGCAACAGGGCTGATTGGTTATGGACTGCAACCTCCAAACCGTGAGCTAAATAAAACTTTCTACTTCATGTTTTTAATTGTGTTGTCTTTATTATCTTCTTGGGATTTATTTTTTATTTTTATTAGTGCATGTTTGTTTTACATAATGACTGCATCCCTCATGAGGAGTCGGTACATATACATACACATCTTGATTCTTTTTACTTCCCTGCCCCCTCCATCTCTAGATCCCCTTCCAGTCTGGAAAAGATCTATTCCCTTGTTCCCTATTATCCATCCTTTATTTTGCTCTTTAAATTATTTATACTTTGGGTTTCTCATATAGGAGAAATCATGTGATATTAAACTTGTTTGTTTGATTTATTTCACTTAGTATTATGGTCTCAAGGTGCATCCATTTTCCTACATATGACTCAAATTTATCCTTCTTTTTGGCCTAATAGTACTCTACTATGTACAGATACCACATTTTCTCTATCCATTTATCTGTTGATGGACATATAGGCTGCTTCCAAGATTTAGCTATTGTGAATTATGCTGCTATAAGCATTAGTATGCATGTATCACCATAATATAATGGCTTTAACTCTTTTGGGAAGATACCTGGAAGGGGAATAGCTGGGCTGAATAGAATTTCTACTTTTAGTTTTTTTGAGGAATCTCACACTGATTTTCTAGTAATTATACTAGTTTACACTCCCACCAACAATTTAGAAGGGTTCTTTTTTCCCCACAGCCTCGCCAGTATTTGTTATTATTTGATTTCTTGATGACAACCATTCTTTCTGGAGTAAACTTCTCATTGTATAAGTTGATTATCTTAGGGGTTTGTTATGGCATCAGAAAGCTGACTAAGGCACGGAGTCCTCTGTCTCAGCCCTGGCACACACTATTGTATCCTCTGATGCTGGTCATCAGTTTTCCTAGCTCATCTTCTTCCACACTCACTCGCTGCCCCATGCCAGCTTGGAGCAAGGACCTACACTCTGCTCAGACTGCTCACCCCTTTATCCTCGTCACTGACCTCCTGGCACAGATGTACTTTCTTGACTCCTGTGGAGTGGTGGACAAGTGACTGCACTATCATGTTCGGGTCTTGAGGGAAGAGCTCTCAGGTTAGCCAGAGGACAACAGAAAGACAGTGTTCAACTTCATGACATCACGATATTTTACTCTTATGTAAGTTACTGTATGTATGTTCTCAAGACATTTTAACTTGGTGGCTTCCCTACTGTGTAAGTGACCACAGATAAAGTTGAATTCTCTCTTCTCTTTTTGGCTTGACACTTTTGTTACCTAGATGACATTTACAAAATATCCTATAGAAATTTTATAGGGCATTAAGGAAGCACAGAGATAAGGGGCTTCACTGGCCTAGCAACTCAGGAAGAAGGTTTAACTGTCCAATAGACTATTCAAAATCTGGGAAACTCAAACTCATGACTATTGTAGTTTCTTAGGTCAGGCATAGCTGAGGATCAATTTCTTTGCATAAAAGTGGACATTTTAATTCACTTGTTGGAATTATCATAAGGATGAAAGGGTGTGATGTACATATCTGGTGAGTCTCACACAAGGAACATTAGGCATTGTGCTCTTTGGGGCCTGAGTCGAATGTGCTTTCTATGGTGCTGTGGACAAATGTTCTTGAAAATAAAACCCCTAAGCAACCTGAGATGCTTTTGTACATGAGGCAGCCCGGCTGCCTTTACCATTAGAGACAGATACTCTGCCATCACGGCCCTTCCTGCCAGCAGCTGTGCTCAGGTCTGCTAGGGTTGGGGAGACCCTACCTGGCCTTCCACATTGCTGTCTTGCAAGTGGTGTCCCCAGGGCTGCACACAGCAAGGAAGTGAGTGAAAGCAAGCAACACCTGGTGCTAAACGAATCCCATCAGCTCACAAATGACTTGTCTCCGGAATAATGGTTCTTGTACATGGAGAGCTGAGGGGAGTCAACATCAGAACCTGGCACTGGAGAATAAACACCTGAAAGGCAATCAGAGGATCTTCTGCCAGCTCTACTCTGTCCACAGCTAAATTCCATTCAGGGAAGAAAGGGTAGGTGCTGATGCCCAAGGCTTTTAGTCACAAATAGACACAAAGCCCACCTCTTGCTGCTGATTTGAAGACCCCAGTTCTGCAAACCTAGAAGCAACATGGAGAGGCAGAGTTTGTGTAGTGCTCATGCTGAGCATGTGCAGAGCTAAGACAGGATCTCCCACCTGGCTTGTTGGCCTTGGGTAGAGACCACGCTAGTGTGCAGCTCCCGGGGTAGCATGAAGTTCCTGATGCCTCCATGCAAAGTCACGTATGTAAATAACTAAGACAGATCTTTTATACCTAGCCTGCTTATTATGCCCAGCCCCCACATGAAGAATGATGTTAAGGAATCATTTTGTAACATTTGGGTGGCTCCAATTAAGCTTTTGTTATGGTTTAGGTCTAGAATGTCCCCTAAAAGTCTCATATGTTCAGAGGTTGGTCTTTAGAAGGTGAATGGATCACTGGGACACAATGCTCATCAGTGAATTGGTTCATTCATATGTTCATAGCTGAATGTGCTGTTAAAAAGTGGGGCCTGGTTGGAAGAGGTGTATCACTGTGGCATGACCTGGAAGGGTGCGTGTCTCCCTGGCTCCTCTTTTCTCTCTCTCTCTCTCTCTCTTTCTCTCTCTCCTCCTCCCTCTTCCTCCTCCTCCTCCTCCTCCTCTTCCTCCTCCTCCTTCCTCTCTCTCCCTCTCTCTCTCTCTCTCTCCCTCTCTCCCTTCCTCTCTCTCTCTCCTTTCTGGCTGCCATGGGTTGAGCAGCTTTCCCCTGCCATGCTCTTCCACTGTGCTCTTTCTGCCTTTGAGCCAGCTAACCATGGACTGAACCCACTGGAAACTGTGAGCCAAATAAACCAGAGTCATACAGTTTATTTGTTGGGTATTCTGTCCCACTGATAGAAAGTGACAATCACAATTGTGATGGAAATGTCCACCAGATTTTGGTGAAGTTTGTCTTTTGCGTCCATTTGTTATGTCCTCTCTCCTCTTAGGATTTTTCCTTTCTCAGGCAAAATCCACGTGAGGTAGCCAGTCACTGCATGCTACCCTGGGTCATCCAGGATCCTCTCCTTAAGGTCCTAGACAACCTTGCTCCCACCACATGTTACAAATCATGACACTGAGAGCCACAGATGTGTTTGGCCTGTCTTGCTCAGGATTTTGAATCATTTGTAGCATTTAAGAGATTTCATACAAATATATAAATTTTCAGTTTCTCTGCCAAAAACCCTTCAAATATTTGGCAAGACTGGGTTGACATTTTCATATTAGCAACAATTGGCTAGAGCTCAGGGGTGGCTGTTCCTTTCAGATGAGCTCTTGCTGTTCAATTTTCTGTAATCCCCACTGCTCCCTATTGTTTCCCTTCTCACATAGGACACATTTATTGTCAAGCACATGGCTCTCTGAATTCACTCATTTTACCTTCCTGGCCCTGTAGCTTCCTATATTGTATATCTGCTTTAGGCCTTCCAAACTTCCTCCCTCATTGCCTGCTGGATTGGTTAATTTTCTATTACTATAATTAAATGTCTGAGGCTGGATAACTTACAAATAAAAGAGGTATGTTTGGCTTATAGTTTTGGAGGCTGAAAATCTGAGGTTGGGGTCCCATCCCCATTGATTCGGCTGCTGGCTAGCTGAATCATCACATGGAAGATGGTATCTTGGCAGGAGCACATGTGAAAGGAAGAAATTATATGGGAATACAGGATTCAGGCATGCTCTTTTATAACAGCTCTCTCAAGAGAAGTAATCAGGGTCCCAGGAGAGCTACATACGTTCCTTCCAGAGGCAGCACCCTCTGTGGCTCAACCACTCCTCAGGAGGCCTCACTTCTTAAAGGTTTCTCCTTCTCTTTACATCACTGTACTGGGGACCAAGCTTCCAACACATGACTCCTTTGAGGACACAGCCAACCCATATTCAAGGCATTGTACCTGTTCCCATCCAAACATTGTCAACTTGTGCCCATTTCCTTGAGTTACCTTTGTGGAAGTGACAATCAAAGGAGCAAACTCACAGAAAGATATGATTAGAATTTAAGGGATGTCTCTATCAGTTAACCATGACCACAACAATGTGCTTAAAAAGCAGTAACAACCACTTAGTAGCACATGGCAGAAGGCATTGAGGTGCTCAGCCCACAGGATGAAGGTTGGCTCCAGGCTGGGCTCAGATTGGGCTGGCTCTGCTCCTCCTGCTTCTGTTCTTCCTGGGACAGTGGGCTAGCCTGGACGTATTCTCATGGTGATGCAGAGGTGCACAAGAAAGTGGGATTGGCACTCCTAGATTTCTGCCTCCTTCTGTGACCAACAAGTCACACGAACAAAATGGTAAGGGAATCTCTCTGTCTACATCCTGGGGCCCTGCAAATTTACAAGGCCTGGGTAGAGAGGTCACTACCAGAAGAGAGGCCTGACCTTTCTTGGCCTGTGGAGGTGATCTGGGCTCTGAGAATGTCATGCCTGGTAGAAGCATTATTGTTTGCCTGGTGACATTAGCCACTGGACAGACTAACAAAGTAGCTTATGATGCAGGCTTTTGGGGAGGTATTTGTATCAGTTACGCCTTTTGAGGGAGTAGAGACTAAAGGTCAGCCATGCGATTGACCCTTAGTCAAAACTCTGGAAACTGAAGCTCCCTCTAGTGAGCTTCTCTGGTTGAAGATATTCCATTCACACTGTCACACATTACAGTCAAGAGGAAGACCCACCATCCATGACTCCACAGGGAGAGAACACCTGGCAGCTGCATGTTACTCTTTTCCCAGGTTCTACTCTAAGCAGCTCTTCCTTAGCTGGTTTTTATCCATACCTTTTCTCTGAAATAAACTGTAGTCAGAAGTTTCATAGCTCCCATTGACTCCCATGAGTCCTTTAGGTGAATTAGTAGGCCTGGCAGTGGTTTGAGGAACCCTCATACTTGAACTGATGTGGAGGGTGAAGGTGGCCTTATGTGGATTGTTTTCATTTGCCTTAAGTCTCACATATGGAAACAAGGAGGGATAAATATGGAAGCTGCTCTAGTTTGGTCTTGAATGTTTTCCAGAGGTCTATGTGGTAAGTAGTCCCCATATTGGTACTCTTGGGAGACAGCGGTGCCTTTAAAAGGTAGCATCTAGTGGAGGACCCGAGATCAGAGAAGGTTTGTCCTCAAAGGAGCCTGTAAGGCCCCAGCCCTTCCTCTTTATTCTCATCCCGGCTGTGAGGTGGTTTGCTCTACAATATGCTCCCCACCATGATGTGCTGGCTCATCACAGATGCAAAGCAATGGAGCCAATCTGTCATGAATTGTACTTTAACCTCTAAAACAACAAGCCGAAATCAACCTTCCCTTTATAAATTGTTTATCTCAGGTATTTTATTACAGTATTGGAAATCTGACTAACATAGAAGCTGATAATCCAAATTGTTACAATATCCCTCTTAAGTATATCTTTATTCATCCATTCAGCAAACATTTATCAAGCAAACATGTGCCCAATACTATTCTAGGACCTGAAACTGGAAGAAGTGAAACATACGTGGCTTCAGCTTCTAGAGGAGGGGACAAAATATAAACAAGCAGATAAACATGTGAGATATTTTCAGACTGTGAGGAGTATTGTAGGGATCAATAAATAAGGTTACAGGAAGTGGTAGAGGTTAGCTCTTTATATGTGATAGTTAAGAAAGACTCTTTTGGAAGGTGACATTTGAATAGGCCTGAGAGAAATGTGGGAGGAAGTTGGGGTGTATTTCAGGACAAGAAGGTTCTAGAAAGAAGATGAGGCAATCCCAGTAGTGCGTGAATGGGGGGCTCTGGCATAGGTGTTGCTATGCACAAGGCACTCATCCTATGGGAGGTTTTCTTCACTTGGTCCCTGCAGGGCTGAGCTGAGCCTGTGGGAGCCCAGTGGGCCTCAAATCAGCCCCAGACCAGTTTTTCTGGGTTTTGTTTGTGTGCCTTGCTAAGATGGTGTGGTTTCTTCCCAATGTTCAACATCAAAATCACCTCTGTGCCTCTTTCCTCCTTCCCAGAAGATGAGCAGTGTCTCTAACTGCTGCTGGTTTCTTAAGAAAGAAAGAAAGCCAAAAAGAAATAAAATGACAAGAAATAAGACTTATTTCTATTTATTTGGTTCATTAAATGAACAAATAAGTCCCTAGCTGGAAAGTACAGGGTGACTAAGAAGTAGCCCTAAGGGAGAAACCTAAAGGGGGAATTTTTATTAAAAAATAGTTTCAAAGTCCACGCCTTGGGCTTTCCTCTCAGTCCCTCTGTGGTTCTTGAAGCCCTGTGGGTGATCAGTCGGCAACACTGACAGGGGTCTGAAGGTCCTTCGGCCCCGAGGGAAGGGCTGTAGGGTTGGGGACCCCAGATCTTGTGGATAAGGGCTGTTTGGGGGCTGAGCCTAGAGGGTGGTGACAACAGAAGCGGAGCTAGATGAGGGCTCCCTGAGTGGAAGTTGTGGGGTAGACATGTTGGAAGGACTAGCTCGAGTGCCCTTTTCACTGAGGCCTTTCTCTAAAAGGAGGTTCAGAATGCACTCTTGGGGTAACAGGGAACCTCCCTTTGGTAAGACTTCCTCATCCTTCAGGTCAGTCAACCAGGGAGGTGAGAAGCTGAGTACCGTTTGCATATTTGTGATGCGCTCAGCATTTGACAATGCCTAAGGATGATAAATACCAGAACTGTGTTCACTGTGGAACTTCTTCAAAGGGCAAGCCTTGGTGGCACTTCCTTTTTCTTTGTAGTCTGTCTCCTCCTTCCCCACATCATCTCTTTTTTAGTTCCCTCCCTTCTGGCCTCCCAGGGAACTTCCCTCCATCCCTCACCCCACATCCCTCAGCTCCCATCTCAGAATTCCAGAGAGAAATTGTGAACCATGAGAGGCAGTCATAGTCCCTTCTAAGAAATGGTTCTCACCTGTGTAAACTTCTTGAGAACCCTTTCTCCCTTTGTACCATGCATATACTGCTTGGTAGACATTTAATAGTGAACTAAAACTTCCTCTCTCAAAACCCATCCCCACAGTCCATGACTTGGAAGGGTCAGGTGAAAAGAACTAGTAACTTTCTAGAACTTTCTTCCCTGGCCTTCAAACTCTGACCAGATTCTCAAATGGCTGCATTCAAAATGTTATGACAGGTTTCTTTGGTGTAGTCTCTGAAATAAAACAACTAAGCCTCTGTCCTGATGTACGAAGCAGACAAGAGGGCTTGAGGTGAGCAGAGGCTGTCTTTGTTTTTTTGCTTGAGGTTAATGAATGCCCTTGTGAGAATGTGTAACCACAATGTTTCTTAATGATTTTGGCTTTTTCTCTCTGTGTGTATTTTTCATGACAAAGCAAGAAGAACTGAAGGGGATAACTGGTGATTTCAGAAGGGCAGGAAGTGTGTTCACTTTTCTTTTCCCTTTCCAGTGAAAGTAGAGATCTACACATCTGTGAACTCTTCCCCATGTTCAAGGAAGACCCCACTGGAGGCCTTGGAGCTGTCCCTCCCCCCTTCAGACACAGGCTATGAAATACTCTTTAGTGTTTCATTGTAACATAGCCTGAAACTAACCTGGAAATGGTCCCAAGAACGACCTTCATCAGAAATTGTTGGGAGCAATGCTACATAACTCTAGGGAAAAATCATTTGGTTAGCCTAGTTCTCTTGCCTACAGCCCAGCTACAGAATAACTCCAGTTTGGCCTCCGGTCACAACTGAGACTTCAGTGATCCAGTGATGCTGTGATTCTCCAGGACAAGAAACATCCTGGGAGAACAAACATCTGCTCAGTTCCTCGTTGTTCTTGGACTGTTAACATCTTGTTTACCCGAGATGTACTGAACTCTCTGCAAGCCTTTTGTTACACCTTGTTTATCCCAATGTGAACTATTGAACTCTCTGCAAGTCATTTGTTACATTTGTTTCTCCCGATGTACTGAATTCTCTGCAAGTCATTTGTTAAAAGGTACCGAATAAAAGGTGTGGTAAACTGGGGGCTTTTGTCTTTGCTGCCCTGAGCAGCACTTGATCAGACCCAAAGCTCAGCTCCTTCTCAGTCTCATTTTTCTACCTTTCCTGTAATTCGCCATGTGCTGCCATGGCTCACAGGAGACTAGGACTTACTGCAGAGATTCTGGTAACGTCCCCTTCCCCTGTTCCCTACAAGAAATCTCTTTAAATTCTGTATAGGGGAATATTATGAGAATGAAGAAGAATACAATGAGTGCAAAAATATGCTTTGGTGCATCTGGGTTGACAGAGGACCTGTATGAAATCACGCTTTCAGGTTACAGAGCAGTGATATGATACTACTTTTCCCAACAATATGGGTTTCCATGTATCATAAAAATGTGTTTTGAAAATTTCTAGAAATGGTGAATAAAGTCTAATACAAGCATAGCTGCACCTGCAAGAAAGTAAGAGACATCTTCAGAGTCAGAAATGAAGAAAAACTGTGACTCCCAGGAGCTGACCCTGGGGCTGCTGGGAGTAGGGTGGGAAGGGCAGGTGGTCAGGCTTGAGATCAGATTGGCATTCCAGGAGTTTAGGTTGTAACAACCTGACCAGCTGAGACACAAGAATGGGCCTGGGGTTTCCTCGAGGAGGAAGTTGGATCTGAGACCCCAGGGTGAGGATGAACAAAAAAGAATTGCCTACCCAGGAGTGATGGTGACATCTATAATCCCACCTACTAGAGGCTGAGACAGGAGGATTGAAAGTAAGAGGGGCCCCTGGGCAACTAAATGAGATCCTTTCTCAAAATAAAAAAATAAAAAAAGGGCAGAGGATGGAGCCCAGTGGCACAGTGGCCCTGGGTTCAATCCCCAATACTGCAAAACAAACTAATAAATTCCTCACTCATTCAGTGGGTCACAGGCTAAATGACACAAAATTCTCTACTAAACACAACACAGTATAACTAAAACATCACCAAGTACAAAGGTCAAGATCTTAGCACTTACAGATAAAAGGCTGATTGCCTACAAAGAAATGAGCATCGGATTGTCTGAACTCTGTGATAGCAACAAAAGAAATCAGAAGATGATGAAATAATATAGTCAAAGTATGGGGAGAAAATAACCATCATCTTATATTACAACTAAACAGCCATCTACAAATATGGGGAAAATAAAAATTTTCAGAAGAAAATTGAGAGCACCTGACACCGATATGGCTTATCATGTCCCCTCAAAGCACTGGATCATGGGTGTGGATACTGGATCCTGTGTGTGTGATACTGGATTAGTCCATGATTGGTTTAGCATCGTTCTGGGTGTGGAGAGGGACTTCTGAAAAGGGAAGACCTACCCTGAGTGTGGGCGGCCCCCACCAAAAGGTCTGTAGCCTGCATGGAATAAAAAGGGTAAGAAGAAGGAAAGCTTGATGCTTCCTGCCTGCCTGCCATGGACTGTTTCTCCACCACCAGGCCCCTCTGGCACACCACCCTGCCTTGGAGCCAGCCAACTATGGATTGAAACCTCTACAAAGTGTGAGCCAAAATAAACCCTTCCTCCTTTAAATTGTGGGTATTGGAAGGGAAGAAGGGAAAGGAAAAATTATGAGAAAGAAAAAAAAAATAGAATCAAAGTCTGTGTAAATAGGGAAGGGTGGAGGGGTTGAAGGGTGCACAGGTAATGGGAGAAAAAATAAGAACTAAGATACATCATGTTCAGGTACAAACACCCAATGATAAATGTAAATGTATTGTATACCTAAAATGTACCAATAAATATATAAATTAAAAAAAATTGTGGGTATTGGGTATTGTGTCTCTGATGAGAAAGTAACTAAGGCAGACACTATAAAAATTTTTGCTCAAAGATTTGCTTAAGAAATACTTCAGAAGAAATTGGCCCCCAAAAGAAGCAGTGAGATGTGCTATATTAAATCTGAACATATTTTTAATGCATAAAAAACTAGCTAAGGAGTGTTAAAAACAAGGTGAAGTCAAGGTACTGGTTATAATATTGTGTAAGCTGGTGACAGAGGACAGAGTTGAGGTATCACGGAACTTTGGGGAGAAGGGTGGCAATATTGGTTGATTACAAAATTTATGAAAACAAGTTTGTTTATTAGAATATGTAAAGGTAATCTCTTAGGGATAGAAATCATATGTATGACTTCCAAATCAATAGGAACAACACTATTGAATATATAAAAGTTGATCAATAAAATGGATGCAAGAAAGGAAAAAAAGTAGAAAAAAATTGCATTAAGTGTAAAGCCACAAAACAAGATGACTGAAATAAATCCAAGCACAGCAAAATTTAGAGAATAAGCCAAATTAAGCTCTCAATTAGAAATAAAGATTGTCAGTCATATTGAATTAGAAAATCTACCTGTATGCAATTAAAAAAGAGACACTTAGAAAATAAAGACAAATTAATGTTGAATGTAAAAGTATGGAAAATACCAGCAAAATATCAGTTCAAAGCAAGTGATGTAGCTACATTAGGAATAGATACAATTGTCTTTCAGTAAAAAGGAATATTTAGAAAAAATAAGTCACTGAATGAGGATAGAAAAAAATGATTCATTGGAAAGATGTAAATGTAGGCATGCAAACACAGTGTAAAATTATATGAAGCAAACAACTGACAGAATTTCAAAGATAAATGGACAATTTGCAGTTACAGAGGAAGAACTGAACATATTTCATTGGATTTGATGGTTTATAATGACCCCACCTCCAAAAAAAAAAAAAGAAAGAAAGAAAGACTGAAGGTCTGAATGGCACAATGAGCAAATTTGGTCAAAAAGACCTATGTCAAGAACACACATTCTTTCCAAGAACACATGACACCAAAAGGTTGATCACATAGCAGGCCACAGAACAATTCCTGAAATGCAACAAAGAATTGAAGAAACTGTGCTCGTAAAACTCTTCACAGGTTAGACACCAATAGCAGCAGTTAAAATCAAACCGTATATTTAGAAAAATTTCAAGTAATTCATGACTAAAGACGTACCTGAATGTGGAGTCTGAAAATATATCATTAACACTAATAAGAAAGTAAATTTCTATTCATCCGATACCCAAGAAAACATAGTTTAGAAAATATATATGTGAAAAGAGCAACCAAAACAGTAAAAGTATCTAGGGATAAATCTATCAAAAGATATGAGAAATCTTTGAGTGTGAAAAATTTAAAACTCTTGAAGACCTAAATGAATAGAAACACACCTAGTACTGATGGATTGTGGGATTGATTTCTAAATATGTTCATTTTAAGCAACTATTCATTTGAATGTGTTTGTATTAAAATTCAAACTAATTTTTTGTTTAGGGTTGCAAAGTGACTCTAATTCGTGTGGAGTAAAGAACCAAGAACTTCAGGACAATTTTGAAGGGGAACTTCAACAAATAAGCACTCACTCTACCACCTTTGCAAGACTTAAACTATTAGAAGAAAGTGTAATATTAGCTCAGTGACAGCATACAATCAGTAGCAGAGCCCACATGTACGTAAATTTGTAAAATAGCAGAGATTTCATTTCAAATATATAAAGAAGTAAGACTTTCTAGAAGCAGCATTGGAACAACTTGCTATCCATATGGAAAAAATAAGATAGATGTCTTTAAATGAATTAAAGACCTACCTATGAAAAAGCATGACTTTAAAAGTTTTGGAAGAAAATGAAGGAAAATGTTCTAATGATCTCAGGGTAGGAAAGGACTTGTTAAACACAACACCAGAAGCACAAGCATAAATTTTAAAAAGAGGGATACATTTAATTACATTAAAATATTTCTGAAGACTCTTTTGTACATTAAAGATAGTATAAACAAAGTGGAAAATACAAATCTTAAACTTGGAGCAGGAGTTTGGCATGCATATAAGCAAGAAAGGCTTTGGCACATAATTGCTACACAGTTCTCATGGAAAAGATCAAAGGATATGAATGAGCAGAATCAGAAAATGACACCAAATGGCCTCAGAAAATCCATAACCCGTGTAAGATAAATTAAGCAGAAAGCACTTAATATCTTATACTCATGAGATCAGCAAAAATGAATAAAACTCAACCTGACCAGGCTAAGATCTCTTGAGAGGGTACAAATAGGTCCATGGACTGGATATCAATATGGAATACAGGATATGGTAGCGATGCTGAGCAGGGCTAGCCCAGCTTGGGCTTTCCAGCACTAGTATACAGTGGAGGAAACTGGGAGGAAGCATAAATGCCCAATTGTGGGATCCAGCCTGGGAATCTTGAGAACCTCAAACATTTTAGTAAGATTTTCTTTCTCAGGAATACATTGTATACTGATTTGTTCCATTCTGATATTTTCTAAGCTTATTTTTGTGTGCCTAAGATCTTCCTAATTAAAAGTTTAATTGGGTGAGGGTTATGGGGGAAAGGCATTCACATATAACTGGAGTGACTGTGCATATTATGGTTTATATTAGATGGCCCCACAAAGCCTCATGCCCTAATAGGTGTGGCTTTTGGGAGGTGACTGGAGCCTGAGGGCATGATACTCATCCCTGGATTAGTCTACTGATGAATTTACAGGTAAATGTGATGTTGGGAGGCAAAGCCTGGATGGAGGAGGGGGGTCACTGGGGGTGTGACCTAGAAGGGTCTATCTCCCATCTTCCTCCCTTGATCTCTTTGCTTCCTCCTGCCCTGCCATAGACTGTTTCTGCTCCACCATGGCCCTCTGCCAGGCCCCCCTGCCTTGGAGCCAGCTGACTATAGCCTGAAATCTCTACAAACTGTGAGCCAAAAAAACCCTTTCCTCCTTTAATTTGTGGGTGCTGGGTATTGTGTCTCAGCAACTAAAGAGTGGCTAGGACAGTATGGGCAAGGACAAAGTAAAACCTCCCATGTCCCCACCCTTTTTAACCTCTTGAATGGACTAAGTTAAATAGCAGTTTTGTTGTTATGGTAACAGGAGACTAGCACTCTCCTACATTGCAGGTGGGGATATACATTGAGGCCATTTCCCTGGAGTTCATAGAGGGAATATTTAACAAACTGGAACCCCTCCCCCTAGATCTAGCATAATTACCTCTGGACATTAAGCCTAAGAAAATAATCTTAAAGCAAAGGCTTGTCTACACTAAAGTGCCACATAGCAATCACAGCTTTGCTGAAAGTATTAGTAACAATAATAATAATAACCTAAATGTCAAACACTAATTGGTTCTAGTGGTACAACTGAACATGGAACATTACATGGATGTCAAAAAGATACTGTTGAAAATTTCAATGTTGTGGAACTGCTTGCAAAATATTAAGCTAAAATAAAACAAGGTGCAGAATAATATGAAAATTAAATTATTAAAATATTGTCTATGCACTGAAGTCAGTCTACCAAAATGTTAATGGAAGCTACTATTGGAAGGATTATGTGATTCACCGCTTCCTAGAATTCTTTGCCTTTTCCAAAAATTTTGTGTGTGTGCATATTATTTTTTAGCAGGAGAGGTTCCCATTTGCAGAAATAATTTAAACTGGCCGGAAGAGAGCCCCAGGGAAAACAAGGAGACTGCATACTCATCCCATTCCTATGGAAGTCTGTTGACTCTGCCTATCCCAGAATCTGGTGAAAAGTGTGGATTTGGGTTCGCTAGTGACGTCAGCACGGACAGGCTGGGCTTCAGGGGGGAAGCTGCCCACCCTCTCTGATCTTGGTTTCCCTTCCATAAAATGGGCACGGGCAGCGGGATGGCCTGGTTCCCAGCTGCGTTTTGAGGGTCCCGGGGCCGGGATCACCCGTGGGGGCGCGGTGTGCAGAGCCCCACGCGCGGGGCGCGGGGCGTTCCGCGGGGATGGCTGTGGCCACCGCCCAGCCGCAGCAGCGACGCTGACTCGGGCGCCCGGCCGGGCGGGGACGCAGGCGGGGACGCAGGCGGGGGCGGCCGGGCGGCGGGCGGGGATCCCCCGGTGGCGCAAGGAAGTCCCCGCGCGCGGGTACAAGAGCGCGGGCGCGAGCGAGGCAGCAGCACCTCCAGCCATGTCGCGCGGCCTCCAGCTCCTGCTCCTGAGCTGCGGTAGGGCCCGGGGCGCCTGTCACCGTCCTCCCCGCCACGCCTCGTCTGTCGCCCGCTCACCACGCTCTCCCCTCTCTTGCAGCCTGCAGCCTGGCGCCCGCCACGCGAGAGGTGAAGGTGGCCTGCTCCGGGACGGTGGACCTGCCCTGCCCCGCGCCTTGGGACCCGCGGGTCCCCTACGAGGTGTCCTGGGCCAAGGTAAACCGGCGAGGCGGGCCGCGGGACCGAGCTGAGCGGGACCTAGCCGAGCCGCGAGCGGGGGCGGGGGCATCGCTCCAGGCACCTGACCCGCCCTCCTGCCCTCGCCAACCCCGGGTCGCATCCAGGTACCCGGCAGCCTAGGATTTGTTTCCCAAGGACCTTGTCCCCTGCCTGTCCCTAAAGATGGCTCGCGATGCCTGATCCCACGAAGACGGTTGGGAAGGGCCGAGAAAGAACCTCGCATGGTTAATTCTAGGGGCCACCTGTGGTTTCAGGCCACACAGAAGGCCACAACGGGCCGGATATGGGCATTGGACAGCAGGAGTGTCCCCAGGCTCCTGATCTTGTGTCTTGTGACAGTGATGCCCGCAAAACACTGGCGGGGGAGGGGCAGCTGGAGAGGAAGGGCTCAGGAAGAAGTGACTTAGGCGGTGGTGTCCAGGTGTCACCCCCTTTCTGGGACACCCTCGGCCTCCTCCCTACATCTGCTGTGTCTCCATCCTGTGGCAGGCTAGGCGATCCAGCCACGAAGACGCAGGAGATGGAGCATGTGTGCTAGGAACGTGTCCAGTCCCTACTGTGAGCACATTGCTGTAGGAGGCGCTTTAAAGGTTTCCTTTTGACTAGATTATTCTTAGAGTCTAAGATTGCAATTCTTGTGGTATTGTAAAGCTCAGCCTCTGTGCTTTGACATACTGGTATTTTGCTCCCCTTCTTTAGGAGTGATTGTCGTCACCCAGCATCTCCATTTTAAGCCACATGAATGTAACATCCCAGCATCACTCAGTGGCTCTCTCTGATTTGCTATCTTAACTCTCCCAGAAATCCCTGTACGTTTGTAGCTTTCCACAAGATGCAGAGCTTTTCTCTGCCCACCATAAACCTGCACAGGTGCCTGGCAGTTTAACTGGAAGCTCAGTTCCCCCGGGGCAGTGACTGCACCAATGCGCTTGTGTATTCTGCAGGCACACGTGTTTGCTCTCTTGATTGCAGAGAAGCTTGGTCCAGGCTGCAGCTGCCTGGCCTTTGGTAGGGTATAGGCAAGTAGGAGTTCGCATTGCTGCTTGATTTCTGCCTTGTTCCCTGCGGGAGATCAAGGAACACAACTCCAAAAGTGTTCATGGAGTCAAACCAGTAACACTTTAAAAATATGATAGCCAGGCTTGGTGGCATATGCTTGTAATCCCAGTACTCAGGGAGGCTGAGGCAGGAGGAGTGAAAGTTCAAGTCCAGCTGGGGCAGCTTAGCAACTTAGTGAGACTGTCTTAAAATGAAAATAAAAGGGCGAGGGGAGTGCAGTGCTTTGGCTGTAGCTCAAGGTAAAGGCCCTGAGTTCAATCCCCAGGAATACCAAAAAGGAAAAAATAAAAACATTATTTGAGTGTTCATCGTATGCCAGGCTCCAAGGTAAATATTTACATATATTATCCATTTCCATCTTTCCAATTTGGACTCAAGAGATTGGTACCATTACTACTTTACAGCCACCAATCATGCTTTATAAGTGAGGAAATAGCTAGGGGAGGGAAATAACGCACTCACTGTTACCCAGCTGTCTGAGTAGCTGGAAGAGGCTTTGGACTAGGTGGTCTGACCAAGGGTCCTGAGTTGTTAAAAATCTATCTTGATATCTCTGTTTTCTATTTTAATTACTTAAGGTACTGAAAGTAGAAGCATTCAGGGGCTAGGCAGGCATGGTTGTAGTTATCTCAAGGAAGGAGGAAAACATGAGACCACTGCCCCTTCCAGAGAGTAATTTTTTAAAAAAGAAAACATTATTAATATCCCCAGGGAGTAATTAAAAAGTACTCATGAAACAAGTGGATGAAATTTCAGACTGTAAAGTTCAAACAGTTGTCAAGTTAAATCTTCTTGCACAGGGTCATTTGGAATGGTTCAGTAAACCGTAGCAATTAACCTTTGGCTTCTCCTTGGATGCCAGCTGATGATGTAACTCTGTAATGTATGGGCTTGTCTGTTGGATGCAGTTCTTGCAAGATTTATCCCAAAGGGCTCTCCAAACTGTTGGAACAAAAAGGCAATCCTTTAGGCATTCCCTTATTTTTCTGTTGGTCCATGGGACAGGATCATTGAAAAATCATATTGTGGTTATTTTTAAAGAAACCAGCTTTGAGGTTGGGGAGAGCACGAAGCTACCATGTGTAAGGCTCTGGATTTGATCCCCAGTGCCACATTAAAGAATAAGTAAACTGTGGTTGAGCAGTGCTGTGCTAGTAAACTAATCAGGTACCTTGAAAGCGATATGTGCTGTTGCTTTAAGTATTTTTGAACAGGTCTAAGCATATTCTGTAGATATTTGCTATTTTCCAGCCCAATGACTATACTTTTACACTGATTGTGCTTGTGTAACAAAAAAAAGATAGAGTATTCTGGAAACAAGGCCAATGATGAAATGCTGAAATACTTCATCTTACGGAAGGTTAAGCATTGTATCCTTTTCCGACTGCGCTCTTGTCACGTATTTCAGGGAAGTGGAGAGGTAGCCATGAAGCGGGGAATTGCGCCCAGCACTGGGCCAGCTGTGCCCATCTCCTGTTCCTCTGGCTTGGTGGAGCCTGTCCCGCTGCACAGGGGTGGGCTGTGTGCCGGCGAGTAGAGCAGGGTCCCTTGGCGGGCTTTTCCCAGTCTGCCCCTTTGAATCCCATTCTTTCGGGCTTTCTATGTAGCACAGGGATAGTGCCGAAGGCCCACAGTGTCAGACTCCACTTACCCTCTGTCTTCTGGCATTGCAGAGCTTCCTGCCATGTCCACTTGGCACTGATGACTTGTGATTCACAAAGGACCCGTGGAGAATACATGATTTTTTAATCATTTATCTTTTACCAAAATCTCTGAGCAGACAGTGTCCAATTAGTGTTGGGAAAGAACAGTGTCTTTTTATTCTTTCTGTTTCAAAGATGCAGAGAGGGGCCAGAGGGGGTTCAATATAGACATGCACAAGAGCTCTATGGCCAAGCCCACAGCAGACAGCGTCAGCCTGAGTGGGATTCCCAAAAGGTCCTCTTCTCATCCCTTCCCCTCTTGTACCTTTTGAAGAAGAATGGGTGATTGAGAAAGAATAGAAAAATTAATAAATAACACCCATTGGGATAATAGTTCAATTTAACTTCTGATATTATAATAGATTGGGCTCTCCAGGGAGGAATTTTGAGAACATAGGCAAATAGACTTTGAACCATCACTCTTCCTCCTTTGGCTGTGACCTTTGTTTAAGATCTGATAGAGGAGGGCATGACACAATATGATGTCCACCAGGAGTAAGGCCACACACGAGAGGGCTGTGACTGTGCTGAGTGTCGTTGTGTCCATTTTCTCTTTAATGAAGCTGCCCTGATTTAGAGAAAGAGCAAGATTCTGGATGAAATGCTTTGAGCCTCGTTGACATCCTCCACTAATAATCAGAAGTGGCCATTTATCCAGGAGCTGCAGTGCCATCTTATAGGAGCCCTGACAACCGATGGTGATGCAAAACGAAAGAGGATATCTCGTGTCATCTCTGGGTGATGCGGTGGGGGTGAAGACAGCCAAGCATCACAAGACAGGGGCCCCGTTTAGAAGATTTCCAAAGGAAGGGAGAAAGGGGAAGTAAGACAGTGATTTCAGCTAACAGATCAGACTTGAACTTTATAATATTTAGAAGAACCCCAGCTGTGGCAGATCAAAGCCCGTCTTGTGGCGTGTTCTCATTCTGACCTGAATGCTAAGCGAAGTGGAGAGTCGGTCAGTGGCTTGCACGAGGCTACTGGTGACATCACTGTGAAGATCTTGCTTGTCCTTGACTCACCAGGAAGCTGTCGTCTCTGTATGTTGATTAACTTCTATTGAATGGAGTTCTATTTTCTGTCTCTGCTCTTACGTGATAGTGAGCTACAAGACTCTGGGGACCAGAGAGAGCAGAGTGCCTTCAGAGGGGCTGGAGTTGTGAATGGGCAAGGAGGTGTCAACTATTCAGCCACGGACTCCAAAGGACCTGTGCAGAAGCCAATGTGTGTCAACAGTGTGCTTCCTTGATTCTAGAATGTCATGTATTGACAATGTTTTTTAAGAGTAGGTTTTTAGGAGGAAAAGGAAATATTTTTACATTAAATATAGAAAGATTGAAACACCCAAACATGAGAACAATGTATTAGAATAAAAGAAAAATCATGTTGCCCCCATTGGCAGCCATATTCCTTAGTCCTACGGAATTGCTCTCATGGGCTCCACCTTAGACCAAATTGTGAAAGAGGTGAAGTTGGTTTTCAGATGTCTCTCATCTTTACACCTTCATAATTTAGTAAATCTTTGTAAGTCCCAAGTGTGTGCCAAGTCCTGGGCCTGACATTGGCAACCAAAATTCGACATAAAAGTTTTGCTAGAGGATCATCTTGAGGAAAGGCATGGAACTGGGAATCCAAAAAGCCTTTGTGAGGGAAGGAGTTGGTGGAATAACTAGTGATCTAGAAAGGAGAATGATACAGCAGAAGACTGGAAGATAATGTCAGCAAGTAGGCGGGGCCAGGTTGTGAAGGATCTTGAATGTTAACCAGTTATGATTTGAACTTTATCCTTTTGGCAGTAAGGAGGCATTCGCTGAAGGATATTAACAAGGAGGATGATGTAATGTGAAATATAGCTATAGAAAAGCGTAGTTCTTATGATGACAGACAGAATATAATTCAGTCTAGAAGACGAGTCTCGGAAGAGGTCCCATTCTTTTATTGAAGCGCAGTTCTCATCAGGTTAACGCAGTGAAGGCTTGGACACATCTTTGGGATTTTCTTGCTTTCTTGGATTTATTGGACTAATAAATCCTTTGTGGTGCTACAGAGGTATGTACCAGGCAGGATGCTGCTTCCTCGGAGGTGGTGGAAGAAGACTCTGCCAGATGAGAACAGTGGATGACATGGTTTTGAATTAATGATAGAACAGAGAGTAAAATAGATAAAAACTTTCAGCTTGAAAGAGGGTAGGATGGCACCTGAGAGTTAAATACAAAAACAAACAAACAAAAAACCCCATGTGTTTTCCATGAATATAAGGGGAAACCTGCATCACATGAGGACTGGATTGTCTCAGTTATATTCTGCATGAAAAAGGGGAAGTTTGCAGCAGGTTTCAGTGACGCAGAGGAAGGCTTTATGTAGGGCAGGACTAAAAACAGATGCAGTACCTAAAAAAGGGTTCTTCCATCTAAAACTGCTTCCATAATCCCTTCCTGGCTACTTCTGTATTTATCCAAAATTTTATAACGACAGCCCTATTTGACTCTTGGCTGCCTTCTTCCCTCCAGTGAGAGCTGGATCAAAATATTTCTCAGAGGTTCCTGAACACTCCCCAAACACATGCTTCCTTTCTTGTTTTGTTTTGTGTGGAGGTGTATTTGGGTGTATTTGTGTGTGCCACAAGGAACTGGTACAGACTTGGGAGCCCAAGGGTTGTTAATGTTGCTTGATATTTTTGTGGAGCACCGAGTCTAGTGCATGATCTTCAGAGAGGGGAGGCTGTGTCCGAGAAGAGCTGGTGACTGTCAGAAATATGGATGCAGATGAGGAAGACCTTTAGGGAAAGAAGGATGCTAGTTGCCATAAACAATTATTATAACCTTGGACCAGACTTTGTGAGTGGGGCCTCACTTCCTGAGGGTGGGAGGTTTGTGTGCACAGGACTCGAAGTAGTACTGGCCTGAGGCTAGGGCCACATGGAGATAGTTCACTGTGTGCCACATGTATGTATTTATGTGGTGGTACAAGCCCTATCAGTTAGGACTCTTGGAATTGTGAAGGATGCCAAGTCTAATCAAATCATTCTTAAAGGAAATATATTGGCTGATATATAGTTACAATGGAAAAATGTTGAAAAATCAAAATGTAGTCTATGTTTCAGTTATGGCCTGTGTTGTGGTTGAATTGTGCCACCCCCCCCATATATTTTGAAGTCCTAACCCCTGGTATAGTGGTACTTTGGTTCATGAATTTAATTCTTTCCACAATTCTGGGGCAAATAGTCAAGTTTGTTTGTGTTCGTGCAGGAAAGATGGCCATGATCATATTTGTCACCTGATGCAGAGTTCACAAACAAAAACAAAATTTTGCCAAACGCTTCTGTTTGTGAACCAAATTGTTCGAAGATATAATCCAATTATATCTTTGCAGATATAATCCAATTAAGATGAGGTTAAAAAAAAAAAAAGATGAGGTTATATCTGACTGGGGTGAGCCCTAATCACTATGCCTAGTGTCCTTATAAAAAAGAAAATGGATATAAACACAAACAGGGAGAATAGCAAGATTGAAACAGATTGGAGTGATGTGTCTGTAAGCCAAGGAAGCCAAGGATCACCAGCAACACCAGAAGTGAAAGAAAGGCCCCGAAAAGCTTTGCCCTTATGCCTTCACAGAGAGAGAGAGAGAGAGAGAGAGAGAGAGAGAGAGAGAGATAAGGAGGGAGAGAGAGGGAGAGAGAGAGAAAGAGAGGGAAAGAGAGGCCCTGTAGAGACCTTGATTTTGGGCTTCTGGCCTTCTGAACTGTGAGAGAATCCATTTCTGTTGTGTTAAGTCCTTCAGTTGGTTGTGCTTTTAACAGGCAAATGCTACTAGACTTAGAGGTTGGTAAATATCCCCAGGGATTGGTGATTTTCCATCTTTCAGCAATTTCTTCCTTTATGTTGGTTTCCTTGCCAGTTTCCACATGCCAGTGAGATACACAGATTTGTGTATCTTTCCGAAATTCAAATGCAAAGGAAAAGCCACATGTCTCTAACATGTCCACTAATGTCTGATTATTCTCAAGTGGGTTACAATGGGTCATGTGCCCATCAGAACTAGTCTCTGTGATCGTGGGATGTCAGGCCAGAGTCAAATGTGCCTCCTCTAAGGCTACTTGCGGAGCTCTGTAAAGAATGTGAACTCAGAGCTCTACCAACTATATGGCACTTTCATGTGTGTCCTCATTTGATTCTTACAACAATCGCCCTCCAGACAAGGGACTAAAACTCAGAGGGGCAGTGATTTCCTGAAGATGAGCTAGCTAACTAATGAAGAATCTGGGACTTGACTTAGCCTTTTTATCCCAAAGCCAGTGCTCTTGTAATTTTTCCATTATTTCTAAAATCCACTCATTCACTAGTAGATTCATACTTTTGAATACTTCCTATGGGCAAGGAACTGTTTAACATACTGAACAGAACCTTGGCTGTTAAAAAAAAGCATAGTAACATTTATAGGCTTTCTATGGGATTGGTATTATGGTTAGGGTCTGCATACATCATTGAAAATGTCTTCACGTCAACTCCGTGAGACACAAGCCCCCAGGCCCCAGCAGAGCGAGCCAGTCTGGGGGCTGTGCAGCCAGTTGGCCATGAGCAGAAGGAGCCATGGTAGGGCTAGGGTTTGGTTCCAGCTCTGGACAACTCCAAAGCCTGGCCTCTTAATTATGCTGCCTCTGCTCTACTCGTAATTCTTGTTAACAGCCATAAATCCAGCTCTGTCTGTTAGACCCAGTAAATTTCAAAGTGGAAAATCATTTTTCTAATAAAACTACACTGAGAAAAAAACGATGTTAATGTTCATACATCCTACCCTAATTATGACATCAACCTCCCAGCCAAAGTATTTTGCACGTTATAAAGAGCTGTTTTTATGATGAATGGGGATTATATTGGCACTTTAATTGAGTTAGAAACCAAGGTACATGAATGTTAGTGCACAAGAGTTGCAATAAAAAAAAATCTGTCCCAATGTGATTGGAATAGATCAGATTAATTTAATGCCACCTCAGAATACACAGAGTCTCTCCCTTTACATCTGTTTTATCAAAATTTTAGATGAAATATTTGTATGCATATGTATGTGCACACATTTTTCCCCTTCAGAAGAAATCTCTTTTTCTTTTAGTTAAGATTCTATCACATTTTTTTAACAGATCAAATGTATGATAAAGTTGAATTTCAAGTTTGTGATCAAAACCCTTTCTTTGCTGTGGGAATGGAATGGTTGTCCTCTTATATTTAAATACGGTAATTTAGGAGACTGGCACATATTTGAATAAAATTATGTAAACTTTTAAAAAGCACTTGCCACATTAGAGTTTTTTGGGTTTTTTTCTTCTTTCTCTTTTTCTTTTTTTGGACTGGGGATCAAACTCAGGACCTTGTGCTTGCCAGGCAGGAGGCAGCACCACTGAGCTAAATCCCTGGCCCCTAGAGTTTCTGATTGAAATGTTGGTTCAATTTCAGCTGTATATTTATTTATTTATTTAATTTTATTTTCTAGTTCAAATTTGTGCATTATTGACAACAACCACAAAATCTGCTTAACCCACATGCCCTTAAAATTAGTACAGTCCTTTTGTTTACTTGATGTAATATTCAGCAAATTAAAGACAGTCTATTTTAATTTAGGGCTTGTGGTTTCCTTCAGGTCAAATCTCTAATTCAGAGAAAAGGTAGGGTATTTCAGCTATTTAGTTAAATTGGAGGCCTCGATACAAGTCAAACTCTGGAAGCTTTATGAAAACGAGATAATCTCATATTTTGCTCTTTTCTAATTCCTTCAAAAAACAAAGTTGTCAGCTCATGAAAGTTAATGCGCAGAGTGTGGATTTTTAAAATGGTATTGGGATGAGTGTTTTGAGGAATTAATTTGCCCAAATTGTGTTGCGCATTCGAGCGCTGTGCGACAGTATTAGCATTGTGAAGTGTGTATTAAAGAGTTTCTTCAATTAAGCTTGGCTGTGAATGATTTTGAGGGTTCCTTTTGTTATAAATTACTATTTCCTAAATGCTTTTGCAGAGAAGCGATGAAACCCTTTTAGATTTGGAATGTTTAAAGAGCCTTTCTTGCCAGTGGTTGATTTTGAGCCAGCTCCAGTGTTTATAAGAACTCATGAAACAAAGCAAAGTTGAGGATGGCCCATTAGCTGTTTCTCTGTTCTTCCACTGAAATTTCTCCTTCAGTCCTTGGTGCTAAATCTACCCTACCTAACTCATCTGACGAGGCAGGACAATGTGTCCTTGGCACATACGTATCGAGCATGATTTGAACTTTTGCCTAAAAAGTTCATTGACCCTGTTAGTACCTTGACCCCATTTTGAGCGCAAAACAGTAACATAAAAACTGCTACTACTTTTATAGCTAGGGAACATCCATATTCCTCAGGTAGCATGACACAGGAAAGTGTACCTTAAAATGCCAAAATGGAAGTGAAATGAACATTGTAGATACCTAAAACTTGAAACTGGAGGGAGGGCTATGAAGTAGTCCCAGGTGCAGTGTATGACCCTAAGAAGATATTTTTTTCCTATGTAGTAGTTCCATTTTATCCGTGATTTTGGTCTCTTTCGTTTCAGTTATCTGTGATTAACCATGATCTGAAAATATTCAATGGAAAATTCCATAAATAAGCAATTCATGAGTTTTAAATTACTTCCTGTTCTGAATGGCAAGACAAAATCTCACATTTTGTCCACGATTAGACATGAACCATCCCTTCGTTCTGCACATCCATGTTGTATGTGCTACCCACATGTTAATCACGTAGTGACTGTTTTCATTATCAGATCCACAGGGCTTGTGTTCATGTAACCCATATTTTACTTCATAAAAGGACCCCAAAGTGGGAGAATAGGGATGCTGGCAATTCACACAGCCCAAAGAGAAGCCATGAGTGAGAAGATAAAAGTTCTCCACTTAATAAGGAAAGAAACAAAATCTGATGCTGAAATAGCTAAAATCTATGATTAGAACTAATCTCCCATCCCTGAACTTGTGAAAGCGAAAAATACATCTTGTACAACTTTTACTTTATACCTCGTACAAGATGGAAAAGGCCTACATTTGTGGGAGGAAGACATAAAAAAATGAGGACCTAATTTGTAAATTATACTTAATCACTATTTGTGTATATATATAGGAAAATTATATATAGGGCTTAGGATTATCCAAGGCTCCAGGCAGCTACTGGGGGTCTCGGAATGTACCTCCCTTAGATAAGAGAGGGTGCTACTATGGTCAAGTTGTAAGGCCAAGAGTGCTGTTCATTAGGGTGGCTGGAGTTCTCAAGCTAGTTCACCAGTTCTGTGCTTCTCTCAGGAGAGAGGGTCTTTGGAAGATGGTCTTAGAAGATCTGAGGTGTTTTGCTCTGATCCCAGCAACAGCTGCACTGACTCAGCAAATCAGAATTCTACAGGAGGTTGCTTCGCCATTTTCTTTTACAGTTCACTTCAGTTCTTCTTTCTACCCTTAATATCTCACCTTGCCTTTGTGTTGCCATTTAAAAATAACCAGAGGCAGGAATTTTTGTCAAAGGCCCATGGAAATCTGACCACCAAACACACCTGTTTGTTGTTATATCTGCTGGTCATTGAGATGAATTTCCCTCTGCAAATAGGTAGAAAGCTGTTGCTTGCTGGTTCTGATCACCTGCACCTCCTTGCTTGAGCTAGCTGGGTAATGGGGCCATCTTGATGTAAACAAGTGCCCCCAGGGGTCTTTGCAAGTTTTGATCCTGACTTTCCAGGTGGCTGTGTGGGAGAAGCTCCCTGGGAGAAAACCAGAGGTAGATAGATCATCTCCAAATGGTCCTTGCAGCCACATTTGCATTTAGAGATAAACGTAGAAAGGAGAAGCGTGGGGAGTGCAGAGACTGGGGTAGTTTAATCAGCTCAGACTGACCTTAGGAGCATCTCTACCAGACTGGCACTCTGTGTGGTCATCCCAAGCTCTGGCTGGTAGGAGGAAGTGGCTCTGCTGGGCACTGAGGGTGAGAACAATGCAGAGCCGACAGTCTGTGTTTTCCTTAGGCTTGGAAAGGGAAAAATTGTGCCAAGTTCAGTGTGTTCTGGAATCATTTAGATGCCTTTTGTTTCCTCCAAGCTTCCTCAGCCACCTCTTCCTTTCTGCTTTATCTTGAATACTAGAGGCCCCAGTTTTTTAGCTTCCTTCTGTAGATTCTTGACTCTTTAGGAAAAAGCTTTTAAGCACAAGAAGGAACCTGAAGAAATGGGATTTATGTATATAGACTCGGCCTGGGAAGAGCCTTTCTTCTCAGTCACTGCAAAGAGTGAGTGATAAATCTGCCACCAGATGTCTCTGTAGCCCACTCTACCAGCCTGAGAGCACAGGGAAGGCTGTGGGCCCCGAGCTTTGTGTGACCCTGTGGTGTAGCCCCTAACCTAATATGTGAAAAAGAAATGACTCTTGTGTGTGTGGCGTGTGTGTGCATGTGTTGCTCACACACATGGGTGTATGCATTTTCTTTGCGAGGGTGTTCCCTGAATCCCTTGGTTGTCTGTTTCCCCCTCCCGGAGTCCTTTCTAAAAGTGAGAGAAGAGCTGCAGAGTGCTTCCCAAACAGGAGATTGGCCACTGCCAGGTGCCACCAAACACAGAATTTATGGTGAATATGGCATGTGCCACGTCTTTTAAGTAGGCGATGGTGAAAACATTCCACCAGTTGAGTCCCAAAGATAGTTTGTCTACCTGGGTAAGAGATGTGACTGTGACTGCTCTCCGACGTGTTGTTGGCTGTGACCACCTGATGATCTGAGCAGTGACGCCTCCACACGGCACCCTCCTCAGCTCTCTTCTTGCCTTAGCAGACAGAAAAGGTGTGGCACTTGCCATGACACGGGGCACGACCACACAGATGCATGGCCTTTGAGGAACAAGGTGACTGTTCACAGAAGGCTTTGCTCAGCTGCATCTCTGTCTGCATTTGAGTTATCTGGCGATGATCTTAACAGATTTAGGAGCTTTTCCAAATAAAAGGCTGAGGTTCAAAAGTAAGAACCCATCAATGCATATGAGTTGGTATATGAAGAAAATGAGAACACTTAATATAGAGCCAGCAACAACACATGCAAATCCAAAGTGATTCGCATTCAACATGTGAGTGTCGTCAGCAGTGACACTGTCTCCCTTCTATGGGATGGAAGTTAGGATAATGGCGCTAGAGTGATAAAAAGCAGTCCTGATCTTATTCCAAAGAAAATATAGACTTAAAAGCATTTTTATAGATTCTCTCCTTCTCCCTTAGAGTTCACACATACAAAAAAAGCACCATTTCTTGTTTTAGAAACATGAATTTTGGATTTTTTTTTTTTATACTGGGGATTGAACTCAGGACCTTGCACTTTGGAGGCAGGTGGCGGCACCACTGAGCTAAATCCCTGGCCCTGGATGGTTTTTTTTTTTTTTTTTTTTTTAAAAAAACAAAAAACAAAAAAACAAGATGCAAAACCTTAGTGTCAACACAATGCACTGGTTGCTTCTCCACAGCTCACTGAGGGTGGTGAGGAGAGCCTGGACTCGCCCCAGGAAGCTCTGCACCTCAGTGGACAGAGCTATCATCAGAGGAGGCAGAACAAGTCTTCTGAGGTCCCTGAAGGAAAGCCATATGCTCTGAAGATCCAGAACACTACCAGCTGCAGCTCGGGGACATACAGGTGCACTCTGCAGGAGCTGGGAGGGCACAGAAACCTCAGTGGCGTGGTGACTTTGAAAGTGACAGGTGAGCTGACCTGCTGTACTTATTTTCTTCTTGCAAAATGCATGTGCACTTGCTGTAGGTCCTGAGACTGATCTTTTCTTTTGGAGCCTAACGCTGCAGCTTTGGATCACATCTGTGCTGGCAGCTGAATTCTGCTGCAAGAATGTCATAACTTTCTCTTCAGGTGGTCTAAACTATGTGGTGACTTTTGCCCAATACTTGTTAAGGGCTAAGACCAGAAATGACAAACTGGAAATGTTCTAGAGCCCCTATATTATTGCACAATAGCTACTTTCTCCTGATATCAGTTATCTGAGAGCAGTCAGAGATAAGATAATATTCCAAAACTCACAAGGACTCAATCACCGTGTAACACACACACACACACACCCCTACTATTCTCTGCCCTCTCCAGCTCTTTACCCTTTGTTTTTGCCCTCATGGCACTTTTACACCTGACATACTATACACAGGTTGGTTTACTGTCCATCTTTCCCAAGAAAGTAAGAACTGTTTTGTTCTCTGCTTACCCTAGCACACAGTAGGCCCTCAGTGAATCTCACTCACTGGGAAGGGAAATGAGAGCCACCTTGTAGGGAGAGGAGCAACAAGCCCTGTGGAGAGTGGAGAGAAATAATCCGAGCACAGCTGATTTTCTCTCCTTTTCCTCTTCAGAGGCAGAGTGGGATCACTAGGTTTGGATCACCTGTTAACTCTGCTGCTCATTAGCATGTGGCCTTGGGCACAACACTGGGCTGCTCCAAGCCTCAGTTGCATCATGTCTAAGATAGGGACCATAACATCTACAACCTAGCCTTGTCCCTAAGGTTAAACAAGACAGTTAAAATGCTGAGGGGCAGCACCTGGAGTAGACTGGATGCTCAATCAGTGTTAGGGTCCCTTGTGGCAACAGGTGTTGTTGCCCTCTTTAATTGAGGTACAGACCCAGGTGAGAAGCCATCCCTAGGCTATTGGATGTAGTTTGGGGTCCAGTTTCAAATCCGCAGGCCTCAGGGGAGGAGCTCCCTGGGATCATCTGCCCACCTCCTGCTGCTTGGGCCATAAACAGATTCCCTTAGCAACCACACCACAGCTCAAGCCAGACTTGCTGCATGTTGCACATAGTGTCCCCTGGGCAGTTGTTCCTGGGCGGGTCCTCCCTCCTCCTCCAGTGCTGCAGCCACAGCCCCTAAATTCCCTGGGGGAGCTGTCCTCACCCCCTGTGCCATGGGGTCATAGAAAAGCTCAGGTTCTTCCAAACTGGGTTGACTTTCTTAGACAGTAGCAAGGCAGGTCCCCATCTCATTTTATAGTCACGAGTCCTCCTGGGTGAGAACACATAGCGATGACCCTAACCAGAAGAAGTTAAGGTAACTTAGGGATAAAGAAATGGTGGCCATCTGAGGTGGACACAGAAGCCAGGAAGGCCTGACATCTGAACGAATGGCCATCCCTGTGGCATGTCTGAGTCCTTGGCCTCTCTGAGCTTTAGCTACTTTCTCAGTCACGTGAGGACTCAGAGCTGTTCTGAAGATTAGGGACACGGTGTGCGCGTATCCCTTGGTACACAGCTGGGCACAGAGCAATAGTGAGCACTCGCTGCTGCCATAGCCACGACGATGACTACAGTCCTTCTTGATGCACAACTTGACAGTAGGAGAGGGTGACAGTGAGTTGGGCTGGAGGAAGTAGGAGCACAGCATCCTTAGCCTTGTGTTACAGTAGAAAAATCCTGTTAAAATGGCTTCGTATATTACTTTTCTTTAAAGGATGCTTTGAGGTACCCAAAGAAACCACTTTCAAGAAATATAGAGCTGAGATTGTCCTGCTCTTCTCGCTTGTCATTTTCTACTTAACACTCATCATTTTCACCTGCGTAAGTATCTGTTTAAAACGTCTATTACTATGAAAAGATCAGCTGGGGCCACCAATGCCAATATGTTTTGTATTAGTGTGAATGATTTAATAATGGGGGAAGTGACAATTCTCTTACCCTTAGACTTACTGAAACCCCCACACCAGAATGATCACGATAGGAAGCACCCCAAAATGGTTCCAGCTGGTTTTTTGCTACACTTCTGCAAAGCAAATGAAGTCAGACAAGTGAAGAAAGTTTGAGAAATGTCAAAGGATCCTACTAAAAACCAGGAGGCCATGTAGTAACAGTGGTGAAGTCACAATGCGACCAGCCCCTAGCCCAGAGCAGAGGCCCTGTCCTCCCTGTGGGTGAGGGAGCAAGTCCAGATGCCCAGGGATGGATCTGTCCCCTTTTGCAGAGTAGATTCTAAAACATGAGTAATGTTAGCTTCTTGTTGGCAAACACCTGCTTCCACAGGCGCCGGCTTTCCGTGTAGATCTCTAACAGGTGTCTGAAACAGCTGTAGTCCTTAGTCAGTGAATCTCCTGGCTGAAGTGTGACGATGCCAGGGAAATGGCCCAAGTGTCTTGTCGAGCGAGGAGAGAGCTGAGCTGTATAACTAGGGCTTCCCAAAGGAGCTGTCCCATGAGCTCTTAAGGAATGGATGCCCACTACTGCATCTCATGTCTTGACTTATCTCTTTGGTTTCACTTTTTTTTAGAAGTTTGCACGGCTGCAGAGTATTTTTCCAGATTTTTCTAAACCTGGAATGGAACGAGCTTTTCTCCCAGTCACCTCCCCCAATAAACATTTGGGGCCAGTGACTCTTCACAAGACAGAAGTGGTGTGAACAGGATTTCTGCTGTTTTTCTAAAGTCAAGGGCTCAGTGGCATGCCTAGATACCACATTGGACAAGAGAAGAATGAGCCCCACCTTGAAGATGATGCCGCCCTGCCTGTGAGGTCCTTCACCTGATTGAGAACACCTGAAGTGGATCCCACCCCATTGTCTGCTTGCAGGGTCTTGAAAACCATCACATGATCACATAGCATGGGGCCATTGCTACTTTTCCATGGCTGCCATCTTGGCATTTTATGCAGCTATCTGGTCAACCTCTTGAACACTTTTTCAGTCGTATAAAAGCTATAGTGAGATGCAGTTGGAAAAGGGTCTGAGGAAATTTGAATTCCCAGAGCTGGCCCTGTGTCTGACTCCTGAGGTCAGCCTTCTTCTTGCACATCTGGAAAACATCTCTTTGAATTTGCCGTGTTTTGTTGCACCAGCCCAGATGTGTTATATCTGAGAAAGATTGACAGGCTAAGCTGTGAGACAGTGAGAAATATTTAGCAAATAATTTCCTGGTGTGAAGGTTCTGCTATCACTAAGGATGATTATGTGTATATAGAAGTGAAAGGTCAATGGACTGGTCCCCAACAAGGCCTTTACATCTGGGAAAGACATCCATAAAGAAGCAATAAAGAAGAGTGCCACATTTATTTTTATATCTATGTATACTTATCAAAGAAGGATTTGTGTTTTTCTTCTTTTGAAATCTAGATCTTGTCGGATAGCATTGCTAACTGACAAGCAGTTAGGATATGGAGAGTGAGAAGAATTCAGAGAATGACAGTAGGATAGAAAGGATAGAGCACTACTGAGTAATCCCTGTTGGGATTACTAGACCACCCATGCCATTTGATTCTCACCCTAGGTGTCCCATTACCTAGCTGTATGAGTTTGGACAAGCTGTCTATGGTTTCTTCATTCTCAGTTGTAAAGTAGGAGGCTGTTGTGTGGGTTGATTAAACTGATATACGAGAACATGCTTTGAAAAGGCGTAAAGCACTATACAAATTCAGCACTCCATTGGGTCATAATCCTTGCTATTACTGTGATGTATATCTTGTGTTTTCCATCATTCAAAACAAAGAAGGCTACGAAGAGAATATTCTTGGAGTCTTCCCCATGGATTCCTTTGTCTGTACCAGTATTAGAGAGTGAAGAGAATACTGAGTTGATTTAGTGCTTTTTGTCTCTTTGTCATCACTTTCCTGGTATTAAAGGTATGCATGCGAATAGGAAGTGTTTTTCTTTTTCATTTTAAAACTACTCCGTGAGATTTTGGGATGAGTGCTAGGATGTTGATCTGTCCTGCTGGAGAAGAGAATCTGAGATGAATTGGAGACATGATGGATGAACCCAGATTCCCCTTTCTGGGAAGGAGGGCATGCATAGTGGATTGGCCTCTCAAGGGCAGCATTCCTCCTTCCCAAGGCCCTCAGGGGTCCATCCCAGGGCTGCGTTACCACCTGGTCAGCACACAGCCAGCTTACCCACATGCATGACCACTGGGGAGTGATGGGAAGGGAGCATTTCTGCCTCAGAAAGATATGTAATGCTAGGGACTTTGAACCCGGGGTTCATGGGGTTTTGCTCAAGATTCTCAGATAGGTTCCTTAGCCTCCAAAAGTTGAGAATAATATGTACAAGTGCTTGTAATAATCATAAAAGCATCATAGGTAAATAGCTCTTTACAAAGATCAATGCACATAAAATGTCTGTAAAAGCTGTAGGTTCTCTTTCAGTAAAATTAACTGCATTCTCAAATGCTTTACCAAAAGTACCGGAGAGATCATGTAGCATGGTAATTAGGAACTGGGTTCTTAGCCATCTGGAGTTGTACTACCTTGGACTTGTCTCTCCAAAGCTCAGTTAACAGATCTTAAATAGGAATAGTATCTGCCCAGTAGGCATATTGTGAAGATTAAATGAGATGATATGTGGAAAAACTGAGCCCAGGGTCTAGGAAATAGTAAGCTGATACCAGAACAAGAACGGAGGGAAGAAAGTGGAGACAATGTCAGAGCCCGAGAATCTTTGACAAAATGCTTTTGTTAAAAGGAACAAACTGACTTGGTGGTTGCCCATTTTGCCCACAGAGGGTGAATACATGGTAAATTAAATGTTCCATCCCTATCAGAGTTACAGCGTAAAAGAGACCAGGAAGGAGGCTGCCCCTGGTTGGTTTAGACTGCTTTCATGTCTGCTCAACAATTTATATCAAGTATTTGGTATATAAAAAGTGAGTGTGTGTGTGTGTGTGTGTGTGTGTGGTAGGCTAGAAGGGCAAGGAAGGCAGAATTTAAGAAGAGTGAACAGATTTTCCACTTGGGTCCTCACAAGAAATTTTAGAGAAAAGTAGACGCTCATGGGCCATATTTAGCCTATGTCTTACTATCAGGGAAAGCTTGTCTCAGACCTCTCCTGTCTATGGAGTTAGATCCACAGTTATAACAATTTTGCCTTGGGATGTCCCAGGACACAGATACAGATGTGAGTAGCAGCTTCACATTCTTACAATAGACAACCTGTAGTTTTTGTATTCATAGTACTATTTGGTAGGTTCAGTCACAGAACAGACTGAGCCACTGTCCTAGAACCCAACAGAGCCCAATTATTTGCCCGGGTTGTGGCTGTGGACATGGAGGCAGCAAAGTGAGGCCGTGTGTCTGACCTCAAAGCACAGGGGCAGTCGGGAGCCTCAGAATCCTTCAGTCTGCTTCCTCGGCTTTCTCTTCACTGGCAGCTTCATCTGGTTGCCTTAACTGGATAATTGTTTGATAATTTATCTTTGTAAAAATAGCCAAAGACCTAAAAGTCTTAGCTTAGGAGCTGTTTGCTGAATTCACCCATAATTTTTCCTCATGGTTTTCTAACTACCAATTATTTACAGAGCCCAATTTGACATAATTGGCAGTGAGATTCAATCAATCAGTTCTTTGTTCAGAGTCTATTATTGCTATTTATTGTCCTTTCAAGACTAGATGTGCTTATTTCCTAATTTTCACCTTTAAATTATATAAGAAATTAAAAATCTACCACATGCCCTTTGCATTGTGTGTGTGTGTGTGTGTGTGTGTGTGTGTGTGTGTGTTTGTGTTTGAGATGATGGGTGAAATTAAACGTAAGTATGATGTACTGGCTGGGCATTTATTCTAGACAAAATGCTACAGTAGACAGTTTGCAAAAATTAAAAAAGAGCTTACAATATAATAGAAGGAGAAATGAGCTCAGTGCTCTAAGTGCAGTTACTTATTTTACTTAATATTATACAGAGTAACAGACAGACAGACACACACACACACACACACACACACACAGATGGTGTGGAAGTGTCCAGATTCTTCTGGGGACATCTTACAAGGCTTTCAGAACTGATTCTATCTCCTTGATTTGAAAGGTAAGATCTTGAATGATAGTGATGGAAATAATGGTGGGAATGGCAAGGCCCAGTCTTCAAGGAAGAAGGCAGAAAGCAGGCTTGAACACAAGTTGGGAAAGGGGAGCCTGAGGGCGTTGGTGGTGGAGCAGGGGGAGCAGTGAGGAATGGCGGGCAAGTTATCAGAGAGTTGGAAGGGTCCTGAGTTGGGATGCCATATCACTGGATCCTATTTTGGGTTAATAACCAGGAAAACAAGGAGGACAAGATGAAAGAGGTGGAGGGGACGGGAGGCATGAAGACCCAATTTTCAGAAGCAGAGCACAAATGGAAGAGGACAGATAGATGGGAACCAGTTCACTCATAAAAGTTATCTTTGCAATGTTCAGTTCCAGGGTTCCTTACAGTCCTAGCTGCTGTATATGTTTTGGTTATTGTTGCTGTTGGTCTTTTCTTCCTTTTATTAAGGTCTCCTTTCCTTTTTAAAAATAGCAGAATGGAAAGAGCCTTTCCCTTCTGTCTTTGCCTCTCTACAACACACAGAACTTAATCACTTTAAGCCACTGAAAATGTCCCCAAGTTTCCCAGCTGTCATATGGCTAATAAGACTCTGTCACTGCTGTAGTCATAGACTTTTCATGGTTCTGGCTGATTTTATTCTCTTTTCTTCTCACTCCCACCTCAACTTTCCTATCCTGGAAGAACATTCCTGGTTTTCCTCTTAGATACTTTTGTGTTATATCTCATCAGTGATCAGTTGACTTAGGAAACATGCCAGGCATTACCTGAGTTCTTTTGGTTTATAATTCATGTATTTACAACCATGTAACCAGTGGTGGGCTCTTTCCTGGATTCTGAATCTTTATTGTCCAACTGATTACGCCTTGCCTAATTGCTCCTTAATGAGCTTTAAAAATGAAATCTTCCAGCAGTTGGATGACTAGGAAACCTACTAGCAAAGAATGCTGATAATCAAGAGGTACCTTTCATTTGGTGTGATGGTTTGTGTGTGGGTAACACAGGATGCATATTCACACATCACAGAGAAAGGAGAGTGGTGGTGTATGACATCATACATTGCCCCAGCGGTTGATATATTACACACCAGTCCCACTCTGTCCTCCAGAGAAGAGGCATTTCACGTGCATGCATGCCTCTTTTCTTTTCCACTTTGTATTTCATTCTCCCCATGGGATTCCAGGCAGTGCACAGTTAGGTAACAAAGACCTATCAGGAAAATACCATCTAGGCCTGGTGTATTTGTTTCCATGGTTCCTGAGAAGTTAGGGTGAAGGAAGGAGGTGAAACTCAGGCACTAAAAGCAAATCTTCTATTCTTTTCTCCGTTCAATGCACAAACACATCCAGTATCCCTCTGGGCAAGGCAGCCAGCGCTCACTTAGTGGTTCATTTAGATTCTGCATGAGAAGGAGATATTGTTTTTTCTTCATTATCAGAGGGGCTATTTCTTCAAATTGACCATTTCCCCCTCACACTCTTTGCCAAAGTAGCCTGTTTACAATCTACTCTTGCAGATTACAGTACTTAGTAGAGACAAGTAGAGGAAATTCAGACATTGAAGAGCTTTAAGACATCCCACAGAGTTTGAATGCATTTTTCAAAGAGAGAAAAAAAATTCTGCTAATATGTATGTACTTGCCTGTGTCCCCCAAAGAGCCAGCTGGACAGCCCATAAAAGGCTCTCATTCAGGAACAACAAAAGCCTGTGTTAGAAGTCAGGGGACAGGAGGCTGAGAACTAATAATAATTTTGCACTTACACAGCAGTTTTCATCTGAAGACCTCAGAGTGCTTCATAAACATTAATTAAATTGCCCAACAGCCCTGTGAGATGGCTGTGTATCACTATTTTCAGTTTGTAGGGAGCAGAGGGCAGAGAAGTGAGTGTATGGAGGGAAGTTGCAGCCAGGCCATGCTATGAGGCATGTGGATGGTGGACTCTGAAAAAGGGGTGGGAACTTTTCCCTGGTGACTCCAAGGCCATGGTCAGGCGTGTGTGGTACCTGCTGAGCCAAGGAGGTGGTTCGGTGACTCCCCCAGCGTACATATGAGTGAAGGACACCAGCATGACTTCTCAGCAGCTCATCACCAGACTGCCACCATTAGACTCCTTCCTGTAGTGGGATTTCTGGTAGCAACCTGGTTTCACCACAGGTTTGGCTCTTATTACTTGTAGGTATGGCCAGGACAGTTGTGGGGTCACTGTGGTATTTAGTCTGCTCTACAGAATATCAAGTGATAGATACTGGGTTTTGCCTTGTATGTGAGCGGAGGTAGTTGTGTTGAATTGTACCCTCCAAGAAGATTTAGGATGTGATTGAAAAGTACATATGGTCTCTGTTTAAAAATTAATTACAGTAAAAGACACATTCCATTAATACTCTTCAAAATACTTCTCTTTGCTTCAGACACATTTATCTCATCATTCTTACCACTTTCTGAAGCAGTTCTGGAAGTCCTCTTTCATGAGTGTCTTTAGTTGTGTTGTTATGGCTGCCATAATTCCTGAATTGATTCAAAATGTTTACTTTTCATAGTCATTTTGACTTGGAGGAGGAGCCAGAAGTAGCATGGTGCCAGATCGAGTGAGTAAGGTGGATGAAGACACAATGAAGAGGTACCCTTCCGGTGGATGGGACTCAGCAGCAGCATTCACCATGGTTTTGATTATACCTCATAAAGGCACTCAGAAAAGACAACTTCCGGGAAAGAACAATGGGATAAATTCATTTGAAGAGAGGGAGAGTATTTTGAGGGAGATTAATAGCACTGGATCTTTTTCTGTGCTAAATTTTCAAAATTTAAACATTCACTATATTACAACCACAATATTGAAGTCCTAACCCTTGGTTTCCATGAATGTGACCTTATTTGGAAGTAGATTTTGAAAATATTGTCAAAATGAGGTCATACAGGATTATGTTGCTGTCCTTGTAAGAAGAGAGAAATTTGGGCACAGACATACATATAAGAAAAGTTATTGTGAAGAAGAAAGCGAAGCATCTACAAGCCAAGGAATGTCAAGGATTACTGGCTGTCCCCAGAAGCTGGGAGAGAGGCCTGGATCAGGTCCTTCCTGGGTGCCTTCAGGTGGAGCAGACATTCAGGGCGAGAGATTCTTTGTTGCATTGATCTTTAGTCTTTCCTTTTCCAGGCTCTCTCTTTTAAAATGTGAACGATCCAAGAGAGGTAACACATAGAACAGTATATGACAGGAGGATGCACTCTGGTCTGAAAAAGAAATGGCCTTTGGGGCCAGGCAGGTGTGCCCTGGAGTCAGGCCTTGTTATACACTAGTTCAATGGTATTAAACAGGTTACTTAACTCTGGGTGTCTCAATTGAGTTTACTCATCTGCTAAATGGATGTAATAATATTCTCACGGACTTGTTGGTATTTGTGTAAAAGGCTGGTGCATAGCATGTTCTAAGTTATCAGTAGCATTTTCTTCTGCCCAGTAGCTGATTTCCTTCTCTTGGCAGTGGAAACTGATGACATTGGACAGGCAAGCTCAAGTGGGCAGAGGGTGGGGCTGGAAGATGCCCCCACGGAAAGAGTCTGTATAATTGAGTCACCAATGGGCTGTGGCTTAAGAAGAAGCTGTTTCTGTGTCCTGTTGGGTGATCCTTATTCCTTTTGTCTTTGTCCAGAGTGCCCCGGAGCACTGGGAGTGAGAGCTCAGCTTGCCCACAGTGGTCCAGGCAGTAGAGCTGCTTCCTTCTCTGCCTTTTCTCTTTGAGGCCAGATTTGCATCCTGGGAAACCAGAGAAATGAGAAATGAGGAGCCTCAAGAGGCAGCTCAAGGTGTTAATGGAATCCTCTTTGCTATGAGCTATGCAGTACAAAAAGGAGAAGTTGCTCCCATTAGCCAAGGCCATTCTCCAGCCTAAACTGGACCAGAGAGAGGGGAAAACAGCAACCTTGGCTGCTTGGAAAGTGACCTCTGAACCCTGATGAAATCCATCAATTCCAACTTACCCAAATCAAAATAATCCAAATGACTCATCATCTTTTCATGCTTTTTATACTATTAATAAATTTTGAGTATAACTTTATTTCCCCAGGATCTCTATGACCAAGGACATGAGGAACAACTTGGATAAAAATACCTTTGATGTTTCATTTCCCCACCAAATAAGGCTGGTATCCCAAATTCAAGCCTTGTGGGTCCTGAATGGTTCTTCAGTGCCCTGGTTCCATCAGTGTGTTCTTCTTGGGGTGATCCCTGCCACTCTGCTCTGCTCCCTGGAGGGCTGATTCAGTACCTGTACCCACATTCCTCCTGCTTAGGTTACAAGAGGCTGACCATTGCTCTTCTGGTGCCACGGGGCCCATGAGGGTTAGAAAGACCTTTATTGCCAATAAAATCTCCTTGGCAAGAAACTAATTTCTTTCAGTTCCTGGAATTTGGGCATATTTTCTGCTACCCCTGTGCTGCATTCAGAAACATCTTGCTTCCCAACAAATAGCCACAACTATGGTAGGGCCCAGCCACATCAACTGTCATTCCAGGAAGCTGGTCTTCCTTTCACAGGCTTGATAGAGGACTTTCTCTCTCATCTTCTAGACTTTTAATCCCAGAAAGGGCCTGACCCTTTAGTTTCAGTCTTTCAGCCGTCTCTGAGGTCCCCAAGATAGAATCATTCTTGTCAGACCCAGCCAAAATTGGAGCCAGAAAGAAAGGGAATGGGAAGGCTCATGTCTTCCAGTGTGATGTAAGTCAGACAAGGACTTCCTAAAGGACCCTAGGAAATTCCTTCTCATCCTACACACATCCCATGCTCTGCATGCCTCACACATATGCATAGATTTTGGGAAGAAAGCTTATCTTTAGTATGTTTTGGACTGTCACAATTCAGACAAGACGTTTTCCTAGGCAGAACACTTGTCCTAAAAAACATCTCTGTCAATGAGCAGGCACACACTCCTACCTGGATTTCAAAGACCCACGAACTCTATCCAAGTAGCTTGTGTACATTCCTCCCCTTTTTTCCTTTACAGACTTCCCTTCACTTTAACCTCTTTGAATGCACCCTTAGTTTACTATGTACTTTCTTCCCCATTGCAATGTTCTGCTATTCCCAAGTAAGTGTCATTGTTCTTTGCAGACTGTCTCTCTGGTTGTTATCTAGGTTGACAGAAAGTTGGCATCCATATAACTTAGATTCCTTATGTTTCTTTCCCACTGTGAATAAATGAGTCCTGAACTTTTTGTTCAAGAAAAAAATAGGTCACCCTATCTTCTGCTCAAATACATTATAGATCCTGATGACCTCAGTTTGGGGTGATGTCAACATGCCCTTGGGATTCTATGACCCTTCCCCAGAGGACATGGAATCAAGCATTCTCCAATCTCCATCAACTTCAGAGTGCAGCTCCTTTGTGACTTTCCCATGATGTCACCCAGAATATCAGGTGACTGACTGAGATGGGACCTGTGAGGCTTGCTTTGGGACCATGTGGGAGCCCAGAAGGACAGAGGAAAGGAAGGGAAAGGCCTTGCTCTTCTTGCCTGTCACAGCCTCCCCGTGGAACATTCTGCTGCCTGGGGACACATGCAGTGCTCTCCTCTGGCTCCTTTTTCTGTCACGAAAATCCCAATACCAGATGCTTGGTAAAGAAAAGCCAAGGACAAGCTTCAAATGTGTCAACAAGGAGCAAGAGTGGCCAGATTCTAGCACAAATATGGATCCAAAAGAGGTGAAAAAGGAAGCCTGCTAGGGAAGTCTTTGATTGCCATGGTGGGACACAATACCCAAGTGAGAAGTGTGGGCTTTGTGCTGGACACTTTAAATCCACTGGCTTTGGCTCAGTTTATGGATGGGCTAACTGGACCTCAGAGAGGTTACAGAATGTCCCAAGGACCCGTGGCTAATGTGTAAAGCCAAGATCCAGACTCAGGTCTGCAGATCTATTTGACTTTCGTGCTCTGGCTCTTTTCCACTAGAGTCTGTTCCTCTCACTGAGGGACATGTGTGCTCCTGGGGTTAGGAATACAGTGCTACATGTCTTCAATGGAACAAGACTGGCTGCCCCTCTATGTTTGCAAACATTGATGTTGATTCCAACAAAATATTTGCAGGAATCTTTGATTGCAAACAGTGATGATGGTTTCCAATTGAATATTTGCAGTAATCATTGAGATGACAAAAATGCTACCAGCCTGATGATGTCTGAGAGAGTTAGGGCTTCAGTGGCCACTGGCACAGGCTCTAGCCTCAGCCTGTATCTGCTGTGGATCACAGATGGCCTGAATTGAATGCCCTTGCCAGGAAAGGACAGGAGCAAACTGGCAACCAGGCCTGGGAAGTGTCCCTGGGAGAGCAAGAGAGCACAGTGAGTTATGTCTCTTTGTGAGGCTGATCCAAGTAGCACACCCTTGGAGAGCAGCTAACTGAGTCTGACAAGTGACCTTGAGAGAATTACAGTAGTAATCTTTTCAGTTGGTTGGAGACAGTCTTGGCCAATTTCCCCAGAGCGTTAGGTGCAAACATAAGCCTGCGACTCCACATTGCACATGCATGTGTTTGCTTCAGCCCCTCTGCTGTGTCGCTTGTTCATCCTGTGGCTTGTACAAGCAATGATTCTCGCCTCCCTGGTGAGAGGCCATCTCCAGACCTTCCTGCCCTTCGCTGGAAGTGCAGCGAAGCAATGCGGACAAGAATCTTGTTCCAAGCCCATTGAGCAAGTGCTTGCATTTAGTGACCTTCTGCACCAGTAATTCTGTCCTTTGAGGATTGAAATTGATTTTCCTCCTTCCTGAGTGTGAGCACAACCCAGGTGCACAGGTCTGTTACAAATGCCGATCTCAGGTGTGTATTTAAAGGTGAGCAGCAAGACTCTTGAAAAGACAAATGAGAAAAGTTGTTTTAAGAATGCCCTCAATAACCTCTACAAATGGACAAGATATGTGATTAAATTTCCAGAGTGGCTTTTAATTTTTCCATGCCCTTCTGTGTGTGCGTGTGTGTGTGCGTGTGTGTGCATGTGTGTGAGTGTGTGTGTTGAGGTAGGCTGTCTGAGCATGCACATGTGTAAAATAGCCCACACTCTTCCCCAAGTGGCTGAGCCCAGAGTAAGATGAGCACTCGTCTCCTCTCACAAGATTTAAGGAGGGATCTGAAAAGTCAGAACAGAGAGAGAGAGAGAGACAGAAAGAGAGAGAGCAAGAAAGAATGAAAGAGGGAAGAAGCAGAGAAATATTTTAATGTCATAGTTTTTAAAAGTCAAAATGAACACCAAAAAATTTATGATAAGCAAAAGATCAAAATTTTAAATAAGGAAACTACCAGCATTGCTGATCCTTTGCTTTAGGTTCCAGTATGACTCAGTAGGACATTTGCTTCCTTGTGCAAAATGTTAATGTTTTGCTCATCAAGAATTCTTTTGCATTCATTTTGACTTTTAAGACATTACATGAAGACATCATTATCTTGACTGAGTTTCTGGAGCTTCCTTAGGTTTTGTCCCCTGCTGTGTCCCCTCCCCCTCCCCTAGCCCCTTCTGGGCAACACATGAGTGAAGATAGCAACTGAAAAGGAGTTGTTGAACTATTCTTCTAGTTCATAACTATTATAGCCTAAAATGACTTCATATTTGATCATTTGCTTTGGCACATTGGATGCTGCCTTAGTCCATTTGTGTTGCTATCATGAAATACCCAAGACTGGGTGCTTTGTTAAGAAACTCTAGAGTTTATTTAGCTCAGAGTTCTGGAGGTCCCAGAGCATGTCACTGGCATTAGCTTCTGGCGAGGACTCAAGATGGATGGCTTCCCTTGACAGGATCACATGGCAAAAGAGGAAGTGAGAGAGTGCTGCAAAAGTCAAATTCACTTTATCACAACTTGCTCTCATGATAACTAAGGCAAGGCCCATAAGATCCAGGTGATAGTCAGTTTTCCATTGTTGTGACAAAATGCCTAAGATGAAGAAGGGATAAGGAGGGAAGACTTATTTCAGCTCATAGTTTCTGATGTTTCAGTCCATGGGTGGCCTATTGCTTTTGGGCCTGTGGCAGGGCAGAACATCAGAGCTTGGAGCACATGGTAGAGAAGCCCTGCTAACCTTGTGGCAGCTGGGAAGTAGAGAGAGAGGAAAGGGCTTGGGTCTCAATAGCCCCTTAAGGCCACACCCCCCGTGACCTAACTTCCTCCCCCTGGGCTCTACCTGCTAAAGATTCTACCATCTCCCAGTAGGGCCACAGGCTGGCAACCAAGCTTTTAGCATATGGATTTCTAGGAGACACTTAAGATCCTAACCATAACACTAACCCATTCCCACAACATGGGTGTTCATCGCTGTATGTGTGTCTGTTACTGGGAAGTGAACCCAGGGCCTTTGCACTAAGCTACATTCCCCAGCCCTTTTTATTATTTTTTACTTTGAGACAGGGTCTCACTAAGTCACCTCAGTTGCCCAGGTTGGGCTCAGACTTGTGATCTCCGGCTCCTTCTGAGAGTGGTGCCCAAGAGACCTAATCATCTCTTGTGGGCTATCACCTCTTAAATGTTCCCCCATCTCTCAATACCATTACACTAGGACCGAGTGTCCAGCACTGAACCACTGGGGAACACACCACATCCGAATC